>NT_176743.1:486-914 GCF_000188095.3 Bombus impatiens | reverse complement strand
GTATGGTATTCCGTTATAACGTATTACCCTGTATGGGACGACGTTGTAACGTATTACGTTACATGGGATAACATTGCAACGTATTACGTAATATGGGATGACGTTATGACGTATTAGGTTATATGGTATGACCTTACAAACTATTACGTTATATGGGACGACGTTATAACTTATTACGTTATATGGGACGACGTTATAACGTATCACGTTACATGGGACGACGTTACAACGTATTACGTAATATGGGATGACGTTATAACGTTTTACGTTATAGGGGACGACGTTATAACGTATTACGTTATATGGGATGATATTACAACGTATTACATAATATGGGATGACGTTAAGACGTATTAGGTTTTATGGTATGACGTTACAAACTATTACGTTATATGGGACGACGTTATAACGTATTACGTTATATGGCA
>NT_176743.1:0-426 GCF_000188095.3 Bombus impatiens | reverse complement strand
GGGATGACGTTATAACGTATTACGTTGTATTGTATGACGTTATAACGTATAATGTTATATGAGAACACGTTATAACGTAATACGTAATATGAAAAGACGTTATAACGTATTGCGTTATATGGTATGCCGGTATAACGTATTACGTTATAGGGTATGAAGATATAACGTATTACGTTATATGGGACGATGTTCTAACGTATTACGTTATATGGGACGACGTTGTAACGTATTATACCACATGGGATGACGTTATAACGTAATACGCAATATGGGATGACGTTATGGCATATTATGTTATATGGTATAACGTTATAACGTATTACGTTATATGGTTTGACGATATAACGTATTACGTTATATGGGATGCCGTTTTAACGAATTACGTTATATGAGACGACGTTATAACGTATTACGTTATATGGTATG
>NT_176742.1:0-388 GCF_000188095.3 Bombus impatiens | reverse complement strand
TTAAGTACGTGGAGGCCGTATTGTGCTATGACGGCCTCTAAGGCTTCCCTTCTGTCGTCTATGCTTCTGCTGTTCCACAACGGTGACTTTGCGTTAGAAGTCTATGCTTCTGCTGTTCCATAACGGTGACTTTGCGTTAGAGTCTAGGCCGTCTCCGGTCGGCGGAAAGTACTGGCTTACCGCATATAGTTCCGTTTCTCCGTCGCAACATACGCAGTGTGTTGTGCAGAACCCGGCGACTTCAAGTGGCGTTAGGTGTTCCGATTTCACACCCACAGCTGCCATTGGCGGGTCGTTTTTCGATCTTCGACAGGCGATCGCAACTCCTGTACCGAATCCAAGTATCTTGCCGTTGATACTGTATGGCTCTTGCATCAGCAAGATTTCA
>NT_176741.1:0-13712 GCF_000188095.3 Bombus impatiens | reverse complement strand
AAAGTATGGCATGAAGGGCTACTTTACAAGCTTAAAAAGATCTTACCTGACTCCTACTACTCCATCCTAAAATCCTACCTAACCAATAGACACTTCGTGGTTAAATGCCTAGACGCCACTTCCGCAAAATTCCCAATAGAATCGGACATACTCGGCATACTAGTACGGGCACTGTACTCCATCTACACTGCCGACTTACCTATATCAAACGAGATAACAATAGCAACATTTGCTGACGACACAGCGCTATTAGCTACCCAGGCGGACCCGGTAATAGCCTCATCCATTCTCCAGCGAAGTCTCGACTCCATGGAAAAGTGGTTTCATAAATGGGGCTTCAAAATCAACGAAAAAAAATCCACACATGTAACCTTCACGCTCCGAAAGCAAACCTGCCCCCAGATCACCATCAACAATGCAACAGTTCCTAGCAGGGACTCAGTCAGATAGCTGGGCATGACCCTGGACAAGAGACTAACGTGGAAAAAACACATCTCAGATAAAACGAAGCAATTAAAGGACAGACTAAAAAAATTCTATTGGCTCACGGGCCGACGCTCCAAACCAAACATACAGAATAAAATTACCCTCTACAAGACCGTAATAAAACCTGTCTGGACCGACGGAATCCAACTATGGGGAACAGCAAGTAACTCCATCATTGAAATACTTCAACGCTTCCAATCGAAAACGCTAAGATCCTTAATAGACGCACCTTGGTACGTTACCAACGAAACAATTCATCGCAACCTCAAGATACCCACAGTCAAAGAGGAAATAGCAAAATATAGCGACAGATATAGCAAAAGAGTCAACAAACACCGAAACCCCCTAATCACTGGACTACTTGATACGACGAATCAGATTCGCAGGCTGAAGCGGCACTACCCGCTAGACCGAAACGCTAGATTCAATTAGTTATCTAAATTAAGTATATTTACTTATTTATAATACTTACTTATAAATTATACTTATCTATAATAAGTATTAACTTATTACAAATAATCAGCCATGTCACTGCGCCACGCCAGAAAAATTACTGAAAATTCTCAACGCGAGAATTGATTGTAATTTTAATAAATAGATAAAAAAAATTCTGTGTCCTTAGAATAGTCAACGTATCTTTACCGGTCTCTACCCTCTATAACATTCGCGTACTTAACGTATCATTGCAACTAAATTTTACATAACGTGGTTGGAGTGAATTGTGATTTATGTTAATTCAGTGTGTATTCCAGTTTGATTGCTGAATTTTTAATAAAGTGTAATTAAAACAAAATTAATAATTGTGTTAGGACTCGGTTATTTTATTTTATCATCCAACCCTCAAGTTTACATTGTTGCGACGTACAACTTACTAACGACCAGTCAGGTGGCAACTGATCGGTTGTTTATCGCGAGCCTTGAACGTTATTAGCGCCTAAGGTGGAGGATTATAATAAATGTAAAGAGCGAGGTTTAGTTCACCTTACTTATTCCACTCAATACTCTGATTACAACTGTCTTTAAGTTACTGAATTCCACTTACTACTCTGAATACACTGTCCGTAAGTCTACTGATTATCCTGTTAAATATACTGTTCACTGACTGAATACTGGTAAGTGTTGACTCTTCGAATACTGCTGTAAGAGTGAATCTTGGGGATGTTGCTGTTGTAGCGGAAGGTTCGTCGTGGGTGTGTCCCAGGTCTGTTCCTACTTGGTCATTGAGTAAAGCCGTATGTTTTAGGATGGACTGGCTGCCTTCGTGAAGGTTCTCGCGCGGGTGACCTTACACTTGGGGAAAACCCGCGTGTCCGGTCTTCCTGAGATGTAGCATAAAAATAAAGCAATTTCGTATTTTATGGATTTTTTTTTCCGGGAGGTCCTAAAGTACCTGGATTGTACAATAGGCCCACTGTTTATGATGGGTCCGCATTATGGTACCCTTGACGGTCGTCCTGCCCGAGACTCGCGTCTGGTGGTCATGCCGTCGCGGCAATTACCAGGCAACCACTTCAAATCTTGAACATACATGACACTGTTGCTACTTTTACGAGACGGCCTGCAATCATCCGTTTGCTCACGCACGGAAATATTTAAACGCACAGATATATAATTGTCAATAACTAAAAAACAATACCGAAAACGCAATTCTTCTATTCTCGATTATCATCTTATTTTGGCTTTGAGAATCGTTCCTTAAATATTTTTGCATCTGTAGCCAAACTGCCTGTATGTAAAAATTAATTTGACTTAAGCTCTATCAAAATTCAAAATTTCAAATTTTCCAATACTTTCCTGAGTTTCAATACATTCGAGACCGGAATATTTTGACAAGTTTATACTCAACAAAACGCAATTGCAATTATAATTTATTTTTAGATAAATTGATGTCCACGGATGTGGAATGTTCATTTATTATTTGGTTTTATAATCAACGACTATTTCGTGCTTTAGACATCTTTGTGTGCAATTTATTAATCTAACGGAGTGAATTTCTTGATTACAATCTGAGACATCGAATCGTCGGTAACTATATAGAGAAGGCTATAATTCACAATCTGTGTCAGCGGTCTCAAATGAGTTAAGTATTGAATAATGTTCGAAGTGATGATCGATAATCGCAGTATTAAAAATATTCGAATCGCTTCGAAGGTGTCCTGTTTCAATTTTGCTCAATTTTCCACGACACATACTTACGAACGCTATTAATAAATACCGTTCTCCTATAATTGTTCCGCTGTATAATTTCTTCCTGATTCGTATGTTCAGATCAACATCTGATATTGTTCAGATTCAATCTTGATAATTATAAGTAGAAGAAAAAATACAATGAATCCCATTGTTCTGATTTGTCAGTGAAAAAGCTTCGTATGAACTTTTTTATAATAGCATGTGTTCTGTCGAGAGCACCGTGACTATGGAAATGGAAAGCAATAGTCTGTATTGCAATGCAATGTATGTGTTTATATTAAAAGCATCTTCAAATGCATAAATTAATTGTGAAATTAGGCTCGCACTTTGATTAGTAAGTTATAGAGATTAATAAGTAGTAATGTTTTGGGGATCTAAAAGTATAAATGTTATGCTCGAGTAATCAATAATCGAATCCGTTTTGGATAAAAGTAGAATTAAAGAAAAAAATTAGAGAAGAAGACTTAAATATATTAGAAGGCAGTCCTGAATGTAGAGAATATATTTATTTCCATTTATTCTTTTGTTAAAGGAGATTACTCGTTTGATTCACTCGGTATATCGGTAACAATAGCTTGTTCCTTTGAGCGTATTTTGATCAGTTAGTATCGTTGATATAAATCTCATTTCCTTAAGTAATTAAGAACATCCTTCTCTAAGTTTTTTCGTCGAGCCAATATCTTTACTTTCTCAATTGTTTTATTCTCAGATGTCGCATTATGACAGTCCTGTATAATTTTTTTTTTTTCATCTATGCTAAAGTCTGTTGTCTACAGGTTTTCTGTGTATACTTGAGCGTGGATTCGTACGCAGACATGTCACATATGTATATGTAGTATTTCGAATCGTACGAATGAATCAGGGACTAGTGAAATCGGATATAATATATGTCGGAGACGAAAGGACACCGGAACCTTCCCTTTGGAATTTTGGGAAAATCCCTTAACACTGTAATCTAGATTCTACCATAGCCGTAATTAAGCAATGGTCGTCATTCAATCCGATTGTATTTGTTCGAGATTCGTGATATTGAGCTTGGGTTCGAGGCGACAACCAGTCGCCGAACGTAGCCGCGGTCACGGGATAAGTGCTTTGTCTGACGAAGGTATGGAGTAATTCTATAGCTCTCCTTAAAAGAAATATTTGTAGCGGCACGCGACAGTAAACATTCCAACGGTTTCCATCCCGTGACTCGCCATACGCAGACCCTATTCTTCGGGTATGATGGTTACCAGATGCCGACGCGTCTCCACAGTACGTGATCAGCTAGCCCGAGGGCCGTTATAGACACTAAGATCCAGTTACCTAAAGTCCTTCAAACAGACAAACAGTCTTTGTCCCAACTACAGGAAGATAGGGGAGATCTATTTTTCAACGAATGATGCTTCCCACTGGCAATCTTCCTTCAAGGACGGCTAGCATCCTTTTGTAGCCACTAACATAGAAATTGATCAATTAACAGCAACGTCAATTTCCCTCACTTTCTGAACGAAGGCTATCCTCGACGAATCCGATGATCTCGTGTCCTTACACACACCCCATCATTGTTTCCCTCTGCAGCATCATCGCGACGGAAAGTCATTCTCTCGTGAGGTCGTACTAGCGAGTTACTTAGCGTCCTTACGCTCGGTGGATATTCCACGTTTTAACAAAGAGTCCGACTTAGATTTTGTGTGCACGTACATCTATCATCCCGTTGACCGCGGACTCGTTATTGAACTTGGGATCATTGTCATTAGCTTCTCGAGTATCTAACTACCACGGTTACTTGTCAAATTCTGTAATAATCGTATTTACACTAGTCAATATCTTCTCTGTTGCATAACGACAATGTATAATCCAAATGAAGATTCGTTTCACGCCTCTAATCTTAATCATAATATGAACCGAACATATATATAAAATACAAAAGTTTCTGATTCACTCATGAAAGTCCAGTCCAAATCGTTGTAACTAAAAAAGTGAGATTTGAAGAGCATACTTCTTCTATAACGTAGACATAAAATGAGACAGGACTTTTGGAAATATTTGTCCTAAAAAGGTAAAACGGGGTAGATTTTTTTAAAGCATACCCATATCCCATGAATTTCTAAAGTTAGGACGTAAAATTCAACATATGAACTCCTCATCAGAGATAGACAAATATGTATTCCGAAATTCAATTTCTAAATGCTGTTTAAACAGAAGGTAATAAACATATATTACCATAAAAATAAATACTGTGCGGGCGAGTAGCTAGTGTAACATAAAATGAACAATCCAAAAATTGCATTTGAGGATTCGTTTATTGGTTATTGCCATTTAAAAATTTACCACAATATCCTTGATTTGAGGATTACTGTGTTCTTCATCGCTTAGATTCTATTAAATTTTTCCATATAGACTTGTTTTTCCTGGCCTTAAGACCATTTTAGAAGATTTTCAAAAGTAAATAAGTAATTATTCGTAAGTTTGTGTCCCTAAAAAATGACATTAAAGTTATTTGCTGTTGTATTATTAATATTTAAGTTAGTTGAAAGATACTGATTGAAAATTCTAAATCTATAATTTCGTTAATATACAGGATCCGTCAGAATGACATGTAGAAGCTTATGACATGTCAGAAAAAAACATAGAATAAATTTGTTTTATTCTCAATTTATTTGTTTAATTCTCAATTTAGTTTTCAAGAAAATCAAGTTTAGAAGTTCGCGGCGTTTCCACGCTGTTATGGCAAAATTACGATCCGTCGAGTGACATATAATTCGTAACCTATGCCGATCAGTTTTCGTTCAAATACATGATGATGAGTTACAAGACTAGATAAATTGCGTCAACGTGATCTGTTCTTTAAGAACTTGTAACTGTTCTAACTCGTACTGTTCACTACTACAGAGAGCGATATCCTAATCGGCGTGTTCCAGGTATAGGAACTATTCAAGGAATATGGCAAAGTCGTCTAGAACTCGAATCTTTCGTATCTTAGCGTCGAAATTGCGGTCGTGTCTGTCCACGAACACTTATCGAAGACAATGTTTTGGAAAATATTGACAACAGTTCTGCAATTAGTGTAACTTCATTGTGTCATAATTATGACGTCATTGAAAAGACCATCCGTTGCATATTACATGATAATAGAATGTACCTGTATCATGCAACACGAGTGTATGCATTGTGCATGCATGAGTGATGACGTACCACGAATGGCATTTTCGCATTGGTTTATTTGAACAACATAATAGTAATCCACAATTTATGTCGTACATTTTATGGACAAATGACATATGCATATGTCCACAATTCTATAGAGATGGTGCTTTTGAGGTCCATAATACAAATCTTAAGTCCTTCACAATTTCTTATGAAACACGAGAAACTCATTTCCAGGAAAGTTGAGTGTTAACATTTGGATTGGAATAGTCGGTAATCGCATAATCGGACCGTACATTTTGCTATATTCTCTAACGGAATAGATTTACTGAAATTTTCTTCGTGAGGACTTGTCAACATTGTTAGACGATGTGCCTTATCGTATCCGACAACGACTGATCTTCCACCATGATAGTGATGATAGTGCGTGATAGTGCAATGTACTAAGAAGACTTCTGAACGATAATTATCGTTGTTGAATAGGCGATGAAGGAACAATCGTCTGGCCTTCAAAGTTTCCACATCTAATACGCCTTCTAATACGTCTAAGACTTTTATTTGTAAAGACACATTACAGAAAAAGTGCATAGTGCAGATATCGGAAGTCGGAATCAGTTAGTATGAGTCACGCATTTTAGAATCACGCATTTGAGGAATTGTAAATGAAATACGTTGTCTAAGGTTCATGCTGCGACAATTAGACAGGCACAGCTATGTATCCGACAGCAAGGATAACATTTTCAACGATTTTGTACTTAATAAAATAGAATCTTTTTCATTTATAAATTTTATTTATTTCATTTATAAAAACACGACACGCGTTATACACCAGTCGAAGGAACGTAACGTTACAAAAATTTTATTCTATATCTTTTTCTTATATTTTCATAAGGAATTATGTCGTATCCGCTTTTATATGTTATTCCTTTTATCGGACCGATCCTTGTTATGTCCTGTCTTGTACAGACCCTGTATGTTCGTCACTACACGAGTATATATTTTCACTATGGGTTACAGCGTGTAATCGGAGAAATGGTGACCTATGTCAAAGAGGCGCAACAATACGAAAGAGAAATTTTCTGCAAGTATATTGCAAAATGTAGCATCCTTTACGGAAGTTGCATGTTATTCGCATACGTGACTGTGACTACCTTTTTGCTAGGACCAGTAATCTTGTCAACTTCTTTTCCATTAGATGCAGAATATCCATTTAACGTTAATTATACGCCTGTAAATGCTATAATATATTTGCATCAATCTTTTGTTTGCTGTCAATGCGCTGCAAATATATGTCTATGCATATCTGGTGCGCTTTTACTTTGGTTTACGGCTGCAAGATTCGAATGTTTGGCCGTGGAATTCAAAAAAAGTTCAAATATTGATATGGTGATCACTTGCGTAAAGAAACAATTACTTTTAAGGAGGTAAGTGTTATATTTTCCACGACATATAGGCTAAATAGTACATTTTCATTTATCGTAAATGGATTTTTATTATAGATATGCAAACGAAGTGATCAATTCTTTTCGTTTCCTAATACTTTATACTACAATAGTAACAACATTTACTATAACTTTGTCTTGTATTATAGTATTCATGGTAAGTCATACTTACGATATTAAACATACAACGTAGCTAAATTATAATGCAATTTACAAGCAGAATCCACCATTAATTGTAAAAATGCAGTTCATGGCCGCATGTCTCACTGTACTCACGGAAATTTATATGTACGCGTGGCCAGCCGATCACATGAAGGATATGGTAAATCATGTTTTATAATATCATTTATACAGTCAATCACAAAAGTTTACATACACACCTTAAATATAAAATATTATACTAAAAACGTTCTGTATGAATTTTTTAACAGATTAAAACATATTGTAAAACTGTAACACACTTTATTTGGTTTCATCTTTAATAAGAAAAAAGAAATAAAAATCCTATAAAATACAACGTTGCAGAATTACATACATCTTTTATATTTACATGTAATAATAAAAATAGGCTTAATATTATACTAATATCTTGTAGGTCCAATAGATCCCTGACATAAACATCCATAATGTACCACTGCCTTCTTTGACATTGAAAAAGTTATAAGTTTTATAATTTCTGATGTAGATTTAACCCAAGATTTTTATGACTTAAATGTTTTGGCCTTTAAAATTCTTTTTAAAAATACGTTAATAATAGATTGTATTAATAGCTAAATACAAATAATTTTGTGACAAAGTACATTTTCAACTTTTTTAGTAAGTCAGATGTACAAAATTCGAGGTATATGTAAACTTCCGTAACTGACTGTATGTATTCTATGGGTTATATTTTCCTAAACTCAGTCAATCTTCCATGATATTTAGAGCGCAAACGTATCACAGAGTGTGTACGACATAGCTTGGTATGAACAACTTTAGAAATGCAAAAGGATCTACTAAACGTATTGGTATATAAAAAACCAGTGATTATTTCCGTCACTTATCTAGTGCCAGAACTTTCTTTGCGTTATTATTGTTCGGTAAAGCAAGTTAAAATTCGAATGTCAATAATTATACTGAATGAATTACTCAAGGATAACAAATACTAAATTCGTATTATTTCAGTACCTGTCCAATGCTTTCTCCATCTTCACCTCTTTGCGCATCTTATTGTCAGTAAATAATTCAGCACAATAAATATCATCTTCTAATAATACGGAGAAGCCTTTATTGTAATAATCATGGTTGAAAAAGAGGAGCTAATTCCGCTACCAATAACATATCAACAAAGATGAACATATATCAAGATTATAATTTCTTTTTATTCAAGAGAAATCGATGTTCATATCATTATCGGTTTAAAACAAAAGGTTTTGCAATACTTCCTTTGACCCGCTTCATTATTTCTAATATTGTGAACTTACTACGTATTTTGAGATGCATTTAGGAATGTATAAAGTGTATATTGGAATAATAATATCTTTATGAAAAAAAGCGTGTAGCAACTGCCGAGGTTTGCTAATCATCTTTTAATTAAGAATCTGAGGAACAATGAAATTAAGTCACGTCGATATTTTACTGTTTATTAGCAATGTTATATTTCAAATTTCGGATGAAAAGGGTTTATTGTTAACAATTTGATTATAGGATACTTAGTGTGGGGTGCTCTTCGCATTGTCTACTCTGCCTATATCTAAGTATACGTTACTCCTATGCCTCTGTTATGTTGGTCGGAGCCAGTCAAGCATAAGTTATGTTACGTCCCGTTACCCTCTACATAAACCAGAATCCATTCATCAAACAAGACGGCCACCAACTGTACAAATATAATTAGTCGGACAACAATAATCCTAAAGAACGGCCATGAAATTAAACATTTTTTACTTTACCGTCAAGACCCTTAATTGCTACAAAACATTTTTCAAGTCGAGAAGTTCCTTAGAGTTATTGTTCCATCTGGTAAAAAGTGGGAAAAGCGAGTTTCTCCTATGTTCAACGGTCATCTCCACAAGCCAAGTACCGTTGGTGAGCGATCAGCACCCATCGTTAGTTGAGTACAAATACCGCCTTCGCGAACAAGACATAACTTCATGCATTTCAAATTGTTAGTCATCTCTTCACCTTGTATGCTTCGAGGAAAGGTTGTTGGAATAAAGTGTATATTTAACCACTTAACTCAGTGTTATAATCATTCCAACCACTCCTATTATCTTAATCGAAATAGAAGATCGGCGGATTCGTGGCATCGTCATCGTATCGTAACGAGAATTTACGACTCTCGTTGGCGTGCTCTACCGCGTCCGCGTCTCTCTGCGAGAGGTCGAACACGGTGCGACACGCGACGTGATTTTTTAACGAGATTTCACGGCATAATAATTAATAATACTGTCATAACTTCTTTAATTTTACTTGTTTTTGTGTGAATGTTTTTTAAACATACTGGTGAGATCTTTCCGATTAATAAAACATGATATAATGTGGACCGCGCTCACTTCTTTAATGCTTATTATAAAATTTATTTTACTTCATTATCGCCTTGATTACATTAGAAAAATGGATTGTTAGTTACATTTGAAATAATAATAATAATATTATAGTATCTCTAATATAATACTATAAATTAGAGAAGTACAATAGTACACAATATTCTACATTAAATTATCTTTACAATGAGATGATATGTATATAAATATGTAATAGACTTGACACACAAAACGTTTTAAATCATTTAACGTGATCGAAAAATTTTTCAAATCTTGTATTCATTAAAAACGAATAATATGCAACAATTATTTTATGAGTAATCCATATTTAGAAGATTACAAATGTTTATTAGCATAAGAATATGTACTTACCAACTTTTTATTCAAAATTTATTACTCAAGAAACATATTGTAAGAACTTGATCATACACCGAATACAGGTTGCACTATAAAACATTAATCTTTCGAACGTTCCCTTCATGCAGAAAAAGTTAAAAAGAAAGAAATTTAAGCGTGGTATTTATTATAGCAATTAATTTTAGATTTTAAATTTAGATTTAGATTAAATGTAGATATTAAATTTAGATTTTAATCTGTATATTGAGAGATGATTTATCAGGTTCTCGGAATTCAATTATGCAATTAAGTACTACAAGTACGTTGAAAGAAACGAAGTAGTGGACAAGCTGAGTAGAAATTCGGTCGAAACAAATCAGGCAGTAGATGTTGTAGCATCGTCAGTTTAGGATAGCACCCCACTAAGGTGGAAAATCAAGGAAAGAGACGACGATCTGCATCGAGCGGCCGCAATAGTGGCTGCCTGGAACTGGGAGGCCTCGACGACTCCGACGGAAACAAGCGTCGAGGAGGAGGCCGAGAACCTCCGCCGAGTCATGACGGCCATATGTGACACGTCCATGCCGCGAACCACGCTGGACACCGGGCGAAGCAGAGCCATGTGTTGGTGGACTCCCGACATCGCGGAGCTGGGGGCGAGATGTGTCCGAACCCGAAGACGGTACCTGAGGGCCCGATGCTGGTGTGACATCAATCACATCTCAACCTACATCAGTGATAAGACATCGACTGCCGACCTTCGGACACTTTTGGACACATCACCACCTTATCATCATGTGACGCACCTTAGTCCACATCAGAGATAGGATATGGACCCCCGACCTTCGGACACTTTTCCACATCATAACCTACACCTAGCCCCTCAACATCCTAAAACCAGAACGTATATAAACCGAGACTTCGCCCAGCTCGGGCAGTTCTTGTTCTTCTTCTGGTACTGCCGTACTCATACAACCCCTTTTCTCCGGTTCGGTATTATTTTGTAAGTGTTAACATTTATAATAAAGTTTTATAAAGGAAAATTAGTAGTTGGGTTACGACTCCGCCTTCTTACTACAATCCAAGTACCAACTTTACGTGACACTGGCAACGACGCGACGAAGAAGAAGTCTCCGTGCGCTACCAAGCGTACCGCGTGCTACGGCGCTCGCTAAAAAAGGAGATCAGGAACGCGAAGGACCGTGCCTGGTCTGAAGTAGTTGAAGCAGTCGAGTCTGACCCTTTTTTTCTTTTTTTTCTTTTTTGTACGTGGAGAAATCCTCATGGACACTCCGCTGCTGCAATAATCGCGTAACAGCAGAGTAGTGTCGGACTCCTACCGACTAAAACTCCACGATGACCATCTTATGCGTGTGACAGGGGTGCTCCAGGAACCTCTTATGAATTAACTTCAGTTGCACTCCCCTCTCGCGTTCTCTTGTTCGAGCCGGCTATCGAGTAGGCGTTAGGGGGAGGTCGTTGCCCCTAGCGCTGTCACTTCTTCTGGTCGTAGTCCGTTAGGGTGGTGGCGGGGCGGCTCTGGGTCGTCTGACTGCCATCCTTCTCCATCGTCTTATCCTGCAGGAGTGGAAGTTTTTCTTTCTCTCCCTTTCCGCTCGCTCCTTCGCGAGCATAACTCGCTCGCAGAAGAGGCGGACGGCAACGTATTCCTGTGCCCCTCTCATTATCGCTTCGATAGCTGAGGGGGTCAGTATTTCACGTATGGCGTGTCGCAGGGTGTAGCGGGGCAGCTCCCACGCTACTCTGTGCAGCCTTCTCAGGAGCAGAATGCTGCGACGGCTTGCCATCATCAGGTCGTCCGCCCATACTGGGGCCCCGTACATCACTCGTGACCGAACGACGCCCTCGTAAAGTTGGCGCACCGCGTCTCCGGCCCCGCCGATGTTCGGTAGAGGGCCGCACAGGGCATTGGCAGCCGCTGACACCTTCGGGATCAATGAGTCGAAGTGCGACTCGAACGTCCACTGGCTGTCGATGGTGAGTCCCAGATACTTCATCTGTGATCCCACCCGGACGGTTTCACCTGCCATGTTTATGCATAGGCCGGGCGGTGGTGTCCCTCGCCTCTTCCTGTCAAAGAACCAGGTGGCCTCCGACTTCGCAGGGGAGACTCTCAGGCCCAGTTCGTTCACGGCACGGGTCGCACAGGCCGTTGCGATTTCGCCAATGCGCAGCGTCTCGTGCCAGCCACGACCCTCGACCAGGATTAGGGTGTCGTCCGCATAGCATGCCATGGGCGCGCCTGGGGGTAGCGGGCATCGCAGTACCTCGTCGTACGCAACGTTCCATAGTATGGGGCCCAGCACCGAGCCCTGCGGGACGCCACGCTCGACGGATCGCTTTTCCTCTCCTTCCTTACTGGTGTAACACACCCACCTGTAGGTGGTAGGCTCGGATCAATCGGACGAGGTAGCTGGAAGGTAGGCTCGGATCAATCGGACGAGATAGCTGGGAACCTCGAAGTGCTCCAGGGCCGTCACTATCCTGTCCCATGGCATGGTGTTGAACGCGTTGACGATGTCCAGGGAAACCGCCAGCGCCACGCCTTTCCGGGAGACCATGTCCTCCGCAATCGCTCGTGCGCGTCTGACCGCGTCAATCGTCGAGCGCCCCTTCCGGAAGCCGTGGCTTTTGTGCAAACCTGGCACTTGATCCGCTATGTGTCGTTCCAAGCTGGCAGCGACTACGCTCTCGAGTAGTTTGCCGACCTCGTCCAGTAGGCATATCGGCCGGAACGCTGACGGCGAGGTCGTCGGTCGGCCCTCTTTAGGGGGGGGCGGCTAGGGTGGACGCCGACGCGTGAGACACCGTCCGGTATCCCTTAATGATTCTGATGGCGGTCACTCTGTGCAGACTTCTCAGGAGCAGAATGCTGCGACGGCTTGCCATCAGGTCTTCCGCCCATACTGATCCGGCCAGGGATTCCGTCCGGGCCCGGTGCCACGTTGCGGGAGGTCATTCTTCTGGTTGCCTCCCATATCTCTTCCTCCGTGACTTCCCAGTCGTCCCTCCATTCCAGCAATCGTGTCGTTTCCCGTGGCCGTTCCGCCGCTCTGTTTTCTTGTGGGGGAAAGAGCGTTCCGGTGATCCGCGTCAGCAGCGCAGGTTCCATTTCCGCCGTTGTCAGGGGGCCCTTCGCGCTTAGTTTCTGCGTCACCGTCCTGTATGGCCTCCCCCATTGGTCCGACTCGACTGTTTCGACCACTTTTTCCTTCGATAGTCTGCCATTCCGTGACAGTTGTTCGGCCTCCCTTGGGCGCTGGGGCGTTTGGGGCTCCAGGCTCCATCCCTCTCGTGTTCGCGACAGGAGCGACCTCCTTTCCTTCTCCTTTTTCTATTCTCTGCAGTCGTTCCTCCAGTCGGTGCAGCGAGGGTCTCATCTCCTCTACATGGTGTTCGACTGCAGCGAGGCGCGCCCTGTAGCAGCTCTCATCCGCGGTGGGGTGCGAGGCCAGCTCTTTTTGGAGTGCCTCTACCGCAGCCACCAGTGTTGTTATGCGTCCTTGCACTATAGCGAGTGCGTCGGTGACAGGGTCCATTCTCCTTACTATTTCTGTCACGCCCGCGGTGATGGTTCTCGCCGCCT
>NT_176740.1:2404873-2405511 GCF_000188095.3 Bombus impatiens | reverse complement strand
TATTTTGTGGTATATTAAAATACAGTATACAAAGTGAGACCAGGCAAGTGATACATATTGTTAAGGGGTGATTCTATGTAAAATAATTAGATCGCGGAGAAAAATTGAACGCGTTTCATAATAAATTTGTGGGTAATGATTTCGAACGGACGCATATTCCTTCTCGGCGATTTAATATTCTTGACTTAATCCTCGCGCGAGCAGGAATAGTGAATAGTAGCAAGTAATAACTGTTCCTCCGAAAGTTTCTTGAATCTCTTTTTCAAATCTGATGTACGAGTAGCGTTGTTCGTAACTCTGTTTCGTAGACAAAATTCACTCCCGCTTATTTTATTATTTCGTCATCGATCGTACTCTGAAAGAATCGAGTTGCTCGACGTGCGATTACTCGAGGGAGTTGGCGTGTCCTCTACGCGGCTGTCAAGAATATGCGAACCTACGTGACCATGTTTCGGTGGATCTTTGTAAACACGTTCTATTTACTTTTCTCGCGGTTCCCGAAGCTTCTCAGATGCTCGGCCGTACAGGCCATAACTCGGTTTCATGATCAAATTGTCTACCCTTCGTAGAATGTGATTCACGCGGGAGAAACGTAATGTAACTCTCGGATCAGTGGCTACCGAGGAAGAATCTTCGTC
>NT_176740.1:2402576-2404160 GCF_000188095.3 Bombus impatiens | reverse complement strand
CGCGCCGGACGACAAATGAACGAACTTTTTGCTTCCGAGGACAGATAGGTCTTCTCGGTTGGAAGCTTATCGCCTCTTCCGCTCTGCATCTGTTTCCAGGGCTGTCTTACTTTTTTCTCTATTTTTTCGTGTCATTTGTTGTTGGATCTTGGCACAAAACTAATATTCGTTGCGCACATATACGCGGACGTCGTATAGGTATTTATGAATTTCATACGCTTCTTCTCCTTTAGACGGATTTTCACTCGCAACACACTTTTTCGCTCGTTGCAATATGTTTGCGCTGGAATGCGTCGATCGATAGGGTTCGTTTATTTTTGCTGCTACGTTAGGTTCTAAACGAAGTTGTGTGGCATTTGACTTTACTTGAAAAGTATGGGCGTAAAGGCGTGACCGTGGATGTACCAGGTAAACAAAGTTGGCAGCGAGTGCGGGATAAGAGCGAGACGCGAGAGTACGAAGTATGAAAACAGACGCGAGTGGTAATAGCGAGAAGTCGTCGAGTGAGTTGTAACGGCACGGGTATACGAACGAAGAACGAAGTTTGATTTAGAAGCTTTCGAGTCTTTTTATCTCGTTAAAGCAGAGATAAGATCTTAACGGAGACGTTAACGTCGACGAGAGTTCTAACGCATCTGATCCTAACTTGTTACTAATTTTTCTTGAGTTTCCTTAGTTGTGTCAATTTCGTAACACCTCCACGATAACTATATTTCCCATCGTTGCGAGAATTTATAGGCGCAAGAGAGATCGAATAAACCAGAATTCTAGGAATTTTGATTTTACCAATAAATACATGGTCGAATAATCAACAGAAACAAGATGTTTGAAGCAATAAACCGTACGAGTACGAGATTTCTTGTCTTTGTTGCAAACGTGTTGTCGCAGTCGCGGCTTTGTTTAAAACTGAGAGAATAAAAGGGATTACAATTTCGAGATGCATATGGAACGTACGAGCGTAGCGCGTATTTGCGCGTACGTAACGTTAACATTTTTCCGTGCTTTTATTCAAATCCGACATCAACGTCCAACGATACGATATAGTTGATTCGCCATGTAACGTTGGAATCTAAACGTTGGAAACGTCGAAAAATCGACCGATTTTTCAGCCGAACGTTTCAGAAACCGTCAGTCATGACGCGCAGTTATCATCTGATTGTCAGACTGATCGATAGAGCAGAAGCAACAATATCTCCGCAGACTGACCGGATTTCCTCTAAACGGACCGCGACGGATAATCGGGCCGATCGACAGGCAGCCAGACCTGCCAGCTAGGAATTCGAATCGCGGTGGTACATATTCGCGATTCGATCGTCGAGAGATTCCAGTCGGTACTTCCAGTCGTTCCAGTTAGTCGATGCTGGAGAGTAGAACGTTGCCACGCTGCCATTCGTCTGGTATTTGGTCAGGGCTTCTCGTTCGGTCGCGGCTTACACTTGCAAATGTATTCGTAGCTGGCCCTGGCATTAGCGCCGACCAGTGCGTTCAAATTGTTCTCCGAACTGTCACAGCTGTCGCGTTTCGTCGCGTCGTCGCCAGATATGGGTGAGAGGAAAGCGACGAAGGGTATCGGATACCTCCGTC
>NT_176740.1:2382948-2402340 GCF_000188095.3 Bombus impatiens | reverse complement strand
CCTCCGTCCGCCTGCTTATATTCGAACGCGAACGCGAACCACCGAGAAGAGCAAATCCTGGCTTATCCTTCAGACGGATTATGAATTAGAGAGATGAACGAGAGATTTACCGAACCGGAGTTTTCTCCTCCCGCTATTTACCGACTCGTCGGGGTGACCCTTGTCATCGAGATTGCCAACCGACGAGAAAACTTGAGTGGAGTAGTGCCGACGATACTTTTGCGTCGTTTTTGGATCGTTACATCGCGGCCAATGAAGCAAATACGTTACACGATCGATAAATTTGAACTGCGAAGGTACGTCGGATAGCTTACGATTTATTTTCTTGCTACAACTTTATCAATAAGATGTGTTTAATAAATAGGAAAAATAACGAAAACGAAAAAACGATAAAAAATAGCAGGTTAGATTCTATTTTAAGAAATAACCAGAAGTCACGTTCTTATCACGAGTATCATGTATGAGAACCATTTCTGGAGATCTATTTTGGGTTAGTGCTCTTCTTCTACAACTCCTCGTTGGATTTCTTGACGAGCCTCTTTTCCTCGGTTCTCATTACCTGTTTTTATTCTACCCTCCCAACGTCAGTAACTTGTTAGACCATTGTTGTTGTCGCGGCATGATATTTTTTAACAATCGCATTTACGTACTGTATACGAGAAGAAAATCTCTTTAGTGGTTTAAATAACGCTGGTAATAACACCCCTTCGTATCGTAGTAAATATCAAGTTTTGGCCGTACAACGTATCTCTTGAAGGAGTCGTTAAACCGCAACATAGACAGGCGATGTTCTAATCCGATCCTATTAAGTTCCTTCGTATTATGCTGGCATGCGTTCAAGAAGAACGGTTTCACGACGCGGTTCATCGAGGTTCGGTCAGGGTCGATATTAGCGGTCTCATGAAATTTACGACCGATAGAAAATTTTGTGCCTTCGGTCTGGCACTGGGCCCGCGTAACGCGAAACTACACCGAGATGGAAGCAATCCCTTACGTCGCTACTTACTTTTACGAGTTCGAATACGAGTGGCGCGATTCTCAAAATCAAAGTTTATTCTTCTCTCGCGGCATACCGCGTCGCGTCATTCGTCTACGATCTACGAATTTTCGCGAGATATCCTTCATTTTCTACTTTTTGATAGACAAACACGTTTGGAAGGTACGCTCCGCGAGGATTTTCCCTTGCTTAAGATTCTCGTCGATGAATAACAACCGGAAAAAGGTTAGCGGATTCCAGCGAGGTGAAGGTGAACGTCTCTGAAGAGAACGTTTCGTCGCGTTTGCTTTAAATTTACGTAAGATTGGATTGCCAGCGTTCCGGTTGAAAGACACTGAAATTCACGCTGAAGCAGTCCGGTTCAATCAGAAACTTTCTCACTTGATCCGAACGCTTAACCGTTACAACCCTGATGAAACGATCCGAGAAGTTTTACATCCGAAACATTTCACCGGCATTTTTCCTGGCTCAGGCGATCAGGTTGGATGATCTAGCACTTCCGTTGGCAGATTCTATAGAGCCGTGAGAGAATCCATTCGCTTAATGCTCGTTCGCTCGCTCTGTCGCCTTCCTTCCTGTTCTATTCCACGAATCGCGGCAACTTGCACGCGCGTCTCCTACTTCTTCGCCACGTTCGTTTTCCCTTTCTCGGAGTTATCAGCAACTTTCCACTTTAACTAACAACAATTCGGCAAGCAAACAATTAAGCTTCCTCCGCGGAACGGAAAGTTGGCGCGTCGTCGCGTCGCGTTGAGTCGAGTCGAGTCGCGATGGAGTTCCGTTTGTCAGCCGGTGTGGCTGTGTCACAAAGGACCGGAGTGCACGAAATTAAAGTATTAACGAGCCACGACGTTTTCCCGTGGGTTCTCCACCTAGATAAGACACTGACAGACAGAAACTAGTTTCGTGACTCAACTTGCCTCCTCTAAAACTTAACCTCCGGCTGGACCTGAATTCTTCATGAGACCCGATAGCATCGTAAGTTGTCGAGATCTTATGCACCGCTGTTCTAGACGGCAGTTAGGCTTATCTGCATCCAGAATTGATAATGGCCAATCGAACTTGCGCCACGCCGCGTCTTCCACGGAATATGTGCTCCGGTTGAATTTGAATTATCGCCACGCTAACGTTTTATGAAGCCATTACAGTTACCTCGTTTGATTGGCGATCTTACAACGATGCATCGATTTCACAGCGATTAAAATTAATTTGGTACCTTAGAACGATAATCAAGTCGGTGAATACGATAAAAATATGGTTCTGTTAGAATCCAATGACGTGATTTCTAACAACTAGCGATAGGGTAGCGATATTTTTCTCGATCGAGTAGCACGGTGTCCGATATGACGTAAATGGCGCGCATGGATGTTCGATCAACCGGCTTGTAACGAACCAACTAATTCGGCCGGCTTATCGTTGATACCGTAAACCTCAAACCTCAATCGTCGTATGAAAGTTACAAATAACCGTTCGATCGTCCCGTGTACAGCAGTCGAGATCGATCGGTGGCGATGCGCCGCATTATGCACTTCCGTAAACAAGTTCTCATTAAAAGGGCCAGGGAATAATTTTCGAAATCGTTGAATGGCAAGCGATGCAACCGACGTAATCTACGGCTGAATCAGAGACGTTGGTGATGTACGATTGTTATGGTATTATCGCGAGTGCAACCATTAGCCGCGGATCAATTGCATTCGAGTAAGTCCAATCGGTGATTACGAGCTCGCATGGAAACTGCGCAATCCTAGTATGATCCGACGGAATGCCGGTAATTCCCAGGATGCGCTTCCATCGTTCCACTCTGCATACTGACTGAGCGTTCGATTCGCAAGTTTGCCCGGTTTTCGTTCGTTCCTGTTTCTCCGAATCGATCACTTTCGAGCTCTGGCAATCGTATTCGCCAGCGGATGATGCCTGCGAGCACGTTGGCCGCGATGCCGCTATTAAAGATCGTCTATAGTGCTAAACATCGACGCGGCGTACGACGCGACGTTGGAGATATATCGCGTATCCTAGTCTCGAGTGAAACGGTGCCGTTTTAATGCCTCCATCGACGCAGGATCGACAACGCGATGTCACTCGTACCGATATTGAACACTGGAAACTTCCGACTGCTTCTATTTACCGCGATCCATCCGCGGTATATAACTAAACAGAAACTCATCGGACAAGACAGACGCGCTCATTCCGGTGCGCGAATATGAATCATCGAAGCAAGCAATCGCGTACGATTCAAACAGATCTAGCGCCAGTTACGAAAAACTTTCACGGTATAACCATTTACGTGTAACCAGATGCTTCCCTGCTTATTTATCATTCTTGTTGGTAATCCGGTGCGCGACGATAAACGAAGGGGTCTGGAGGCAATTTTTCAGCGTTACCTTGTTCGTAGTTAAGAAACTCGTATTTTACAATTAGAGTTCGAGACGAAATACGCGTTGTAATAGGGAGATACGCAGCAACATGATAATATAGACGATATACGCATTGGAATGGCAGAGCTTCCTACGCATGTACGTCGAGATAGATCTTTCTATAACTTTCATTCTATAACTTTCTATAACTATCATTCAGAGTTGTTTATCTTGCAAATTCTAGTTTACAAATTTTTCAAGAGATCGTGTTTCCATATTACGACGCTTTAAGGATGAGAGTGCAAGTATGGTACGTCACTATCTTCAACGAGGGTTGAATAAGCCATTACTCGAAGCGTATTATCCTTTTCCGTTAATTAAAATCTACGTAATGCGCCGGCTCTGTTCTCTCGTTTCTCGTAGATGATTCATGTGTTATTCGGCTAGAAGAGGCGGGTTGCACGGCAGAGGCACAAGGATTTCAACGTTGCGGCGGTGGTGCGCGATAATTGAATCACGCGATATAAGGCTGTACTTATGGCTTGTCGACGTTCGCCACAATAGCTGCTTGTAATGTTGACCTATAGGAGCTTCCGTTTCTTTGAACTTATTTACTCGCTGTATACAATGGCGTTTGTATCCTCTATAAGTGGCTTTTCACCGGGCACGTTTAGACGAGCGCGAGCGACGCGACAGGGGGAAACGGATGTAGCGTAATTGAATGCGAATACATGGTCGAAGATTCTCCTCCGATCTTTCTGATTTCCGGCAGACTTGCGTTTATGTCTCTAACAAAAACTTGAAGGACTATTCCCGAACACCGCTTTGCCAAACGACAGAGATCATCGAGAATCATATTCTCCCCTTTTATTCTTCCTGTCGTATGTGTTTTCCCTTTTTTTTTTTTTCGTTTGTTCGTCAATGCAAACCGTATTCGTCGAACCATATACACTTTCGAGATCCTCGTCCCATGGCTAAACGTCGCATGGCGAGGTGGATGTTACCCGATTTAATTGGTAAAAATTAATTCTGTTATTTTTGTCGGTGATTATCGATCTATTTGTGATAACATTTAGACGGTATAAGGACAGTAAATCAGTATGATCAGTTTCTTACAGTTCAATTGTTACTACATGTAACTAAATATAATTACGTGTACGTATATATAAAATATGTTTCATTTATTTATTAAATTTAACGTATTAAAAAATTTATGTTTAATTTCCTTCGGTCTGCTCCAAGTATTCTTCGCAGTTTAAAACATAATACTTGACAAATTCTAATCTTTCGTTAATATTATTATCTCGTTCTCTGCTACGTTATATCAACGACTATTTGTTATAATCATAACGATTATAGGAACACGCGATACACGCGATTACATGGAAAATTATTTTCCCCATCTTGTAACGTTAAAACCTTCCTTTTGCCTGCAGCGGCTTTTACAAAACTGTCGATTGGCTAGATCGAGCAAATGCTCCCACTGTGTGTCGTTACTGCACGTCGGTCTTAGAAACGAGAGATTAATTGATCTTCCTTTATCCGAACTGCCTCCTCCATGGGCCACTACTTACGCTCGGCTGGCGACGGTCTACGGCAAATCGCGGAGGGCAAAGTGAAATAGAAGTTCCATTTCTCAAGTTCGATGCATCATAGGTTTGATTTATAGCGTGGAGATCGCGGATGCTGGGGATGATAAGTTGACGGGCGTTACACATCGTAGCGTCATAGGTTGAACGGCACCGATCTACGCGAGAATTGGAAATCCTAGTCGCGTTGCAGTTCCACGAAGATAACGCGGAACAAAGAAGAACAAAAAGACCGTCGGATAGTGCTGCGTTCGATACGCCAATAATTTTCGCTACGTTGCGTACGCGTCCATTGATACGAGCAAAACGTCTAGTGTTTGCCTATCAATAGGCGGGCGATATAACGGCAAACTAGTAGATTGAACGGTGGTATCGTTGGAACCACGCGTTTGTCCACTAATTCCTGTGATTTTCTAGTTATTACAAAATATTTGCTACGGAAAGTTATAAGCTGAGTTCTCTTGGCTAAGCTAAATTTTGTACAATCATTTATCGAGAGCAAAATTCAGTAGACAGATAATGGAAGTAGATATCGTACTTAATGGAGTTCGCAAAAATATAAATGTAACTTCAATTATTTTCCAAATAATGTAGAATAAGGATATATATCTAAGCAAATAACACTAGTACTAGTTCGATCGAATTTCATAGATGCTTGCACTATTTGTCGATTTATTGCTGTCCCCGACTGTACATTGAAACTGAATTTCGATCGTCGATGTGGTGGTAATAGTATGATTTGACCACAGCTAACACAGTTAACAGTAAGGTTTACTCGTGTGCAAGGGCCACATATCGAGATAATTACTTTTAACGTGGTAATTAATTCTACAAGATATAACGCTGCAATTACTATAAAGTAGGTAGCCGACCAGACTCGAATTAGTTACTCCATTGCGTATTCGTGGTTGCTTCGGATTGTAAAACTTAGCAGCGTGCTTCATTGTACGCGCAATCTTGAAAATAATTGATATACCGTTTCTGTGTTATAGACGTGGAAAATAAGAATTATAATTTATCCATGGGAGGGTAGTTTGGTAAAGTTCTCGAGAATCGAGCGACTAGGGCGAAACGTACCTAAACGCGAGGCGAGACGGGTAGAAAGCGAACGGGAGGAGCGAAAGGAATTAACAGCACGACGAACAGTTAATTGTTCGGCCGCGAACAAAATGCAGTTAAAATTTTCTCGCGCGGTCAGCACTTTCTGCAATACGCGCCAGGAGGACGCGAAATAATTCAACTGCTTGCATAATTAGCTCGGCCGGTTAGATTTAACGAGGGCAATAACGCTACTACCTCGTTCTACGACCACTTAGAATATTAAACGATAAAGCACTGACAAGTCCACTTTCGCACCGATAGCTACCGCCTCGTGTTCACCGACGCGAGCCGCTTGTCGCTTTGATCTCTAATAAATTTTCTCGGAAACATTGTACGTAACGTGGAGTCTGCGTTTTTAACGATGTAACTACGGTAGAGCTTACACAGAGCGATCGTCGCCTTTTAGAAGTCGAAAAGGAAATTTACGAACGTTATTCGTGATATTGTAGAAGGATGATTTATTCGCGCCATCGTGACGATGGTTCTTCCTCTCGTTGTTTTTCTCTTTAGGTATGTTAACGCGAGAACTTGATACTTGGACTTGTGATAAAATGTCAGAAAAGGGGTGCACGCAATGCGAGTTCTGCGTTTTTACGACTTAATTACGACAGAGGGTAGATTATATCTGCCACCTTCGTAAACTGCTAAAAAGGTTTAAGAGGTGGTGTTTGTAACTTTATAACGGCCGTTAAATTCTTCGTTTATATCGCCTTTTATTTTGTTTTTACGTTGCTTTGACTTTTCCTATATTTCAGTTTACGTTCGTACGAAATTCTCCTAGATATTTCGTCGTCGACGTTTCTTCGGAAAACGCGATACCGTAGAACGAGAACGTTAATTCTCGAAATAACATTTATCTTTTTTGTTTTACACGAACATTTGATATATTTGTTTTATGAATATTCGGTAATTATGATTTGATGTTATTCGAAACATGTAATTTTGTTTCTCCATTGTGTGCTTTTCTAAAGCTTTTAATCGTAATTGTAAAAAGCACGAAAACCTGACCGTTGTTAACATTAATAGCAACTGTAATTATGAGAATAAATATGGTTTGCAAATCAAACAATATTTGCATATTATTCGTTGCACGTTGCAAGATATCAAGCAAAAATATCGGTTTCATTACGATTCCCTTAATATGATATAACAAGAAAAACCATCTGGAAAATAAGCGAACGTACTCTTGAAAGGAAATTTGATTTAGAATTAAGTACAGTGTTTTTCTTTCATCAATCATGTATTATAATATGATTTTAAACTAGCATGTAATGTTCGCTATCGCAACGTTTACTGGTTTCATGTTAATAACTCTTTATCGCTTCTCTCGCGCCGCGAGCCACAATCTCACGCAGTTTTCCTGTTCCTATTCCGTGTAATATTTAATGTTTAAAGAAATTTCCAGAAGTTTCCTAGCTACGTGCCTTATCTTGCCTCTCTATTCTCGTTTTTTAACTCTGTTCCGCATCTCACAGTCTCATCTACTTAACTAAGCTAAAAAAAGAATTTCACCAGAAGGTTCGTACGAGTCGTTTCAGACTTCGTCATGATGAATAAAAGAGCTTGTTAAATAGTGGAAAAATTATAAAATATACACCTTGTCTCGTATCTTGTACGAAGCGTGACAGAATTCTTCTTTATATTATTTAACGCGTTAACGTTTCATCGAAAGTTTGCCTTTACCAAACGAAAGACGATCGTCCTTTGCGTAAAAAATTAAATCAATTTTTATACGTCTTTTCTTCGTTTACATCGATCCGTTATAATTTGAATTCTGTTCTATTTGCTCGATTATGTAATTTCTCTCATATTATGTAATTTCTTCGTTTACATCGATCCGTTATAATCTGAATTTTGTTCTATTTGCTCGATTATGTAATTTCTCTCATAAGGGATTTTCGAATGATAAGGCTCTCTAATTTCAAAAGGATTCCGTGTTATAATAATACACTCGGGGTTTCTTTTTCTTTTCTCTTTTCAGATGTAGATTGGATCGAGGAATTAAACCGTGGCATTTAAAGAGCTCCGCGCAGAAGGGAAAAGAATCGAAAGTTCTTCCGATAAAAGACGCTCTTTCGATAGGGAAAAGGCAATCAAACGTGGGATAACGCGAAATATATCAGTCCACGTTTAAATGAAATATTTTCCACGCTGTCTAAATACGCAAATATTCCTTTAACGTCGGTCGAACAATTGTATATTTTCTTTGTTAAATATTTAGAAATTGTTATAAATAACGGAGCAAAAATTGAAAAATGCTGTGCGCACTTTTATCTGCTGATCGTTTGTGCAATCATTGTAAATAAAAGCTAACCGGAAATTATCTAAAATACTGCAGCGAAAGCTACTGTATGTGCTTGGCGATATTAATTGACAGGTCGATATCTGCAAATGAAAATTAATTTTATGTCGTTTCGCAAATACACAACTTTTATCGCCTGCACGTACGCGAATATATAAAAATATCTCGATGAAACTCCGAGCTTAAAAATCAACAATACGCATTTCATGCAGAATCGTTCTATAGACATGCCATTTCCTGTGGCGTTTCAGCGAGCTAGCACTAAATAGTTGAACTAAATTAGATTAACGACGTATCGAGAAATCGCGTCGCTTCCTCTATTAACTCGTTCCCTATTATGCTTGTTGCAGACTCTCACACGGCTGCCACGTGAAATTGAGATTTCCCGTGACCGTTTGCATTTCTAACTGCACTCTATGCAAATTGCAAGCCAGTCGCGTGTCGTTTCAGATATCAGGCTTAAACCGTTGTGTGTTAATTCGCAACGGGGCGTACAAGTGTCTGTGTTTATTAGCCCCGGAACTTATCAGCGGTAATGTTGCACGGCGATTGTTAGTGCTGGGCTTATTTCCAACTTGCGTTCCCCTTTCTTTTCTCCTCTTCTTATTTTTCTTATTCCATGCTCTCCTTTTTTTCATCGTCGTCTACCCGATAAGAAGCCAACGTTCTATCATCGTAATAACGCTGGTTCGCGTATCGTGCGTTTTTTCTCCGCGACAGATCAATTTGCAGACCGCCTGCTGGTTGCCCGATTCAGCCGAGGAAAAGAACCGCGCAAAAAGCTGGTTTACACTTGCCATCGATCGATATTAACGCTACATGCAGCCGCTCGCGTCGACCTCCGTGCCATTCAAAACTCTCCATTTTTTTCGCCAACTCCGATAAGATTACCGCGAACCAGCCAACTTCCAGCTCGGCCCGATTAGCCTAAATTAGCGGTGCTGAAGTTGGCGATCCTGGTAGTATTTTTCGATATCCACGGCATTTGTTTCCGTTTTCCACGGACGTTTAAAAGTTCTCTTTCTTCTCTACAATAGAACGCGTTTCTGCTCGACCAGATGGTTTATAAATTCTTGAAATTTATTTCCTACTTTATGGAGTAACTCTGAACGTCTATTTAAGAAAATTATATATCGTCTACGTATGTTACGTACTAGATTCCACGTTGATCGCGTACAATAGATCGTTCGAAGGAATTATTTCATGGTTCGAAAATTCTATTGGTTGATAGCTGATAGACGAATTTATTCGAGAATAAAATCGTCCGATATCTACGGGTTTTGGCTCGTATTACTTTCCGGTGTTTGTCTACATTCTAGAGCAATAGTTGAAATATCGATATCCTGAAATTCGAGAGTTTTCCCTTTCCTATCACGTTCGAGAATTATACGCGTTTATGATACTTTGCTGTATCCTGTGCGTGCTGTTCTTCAATTACTCATTGGCAAGAATTATACTACGAAAACACGAGAGTTTCTCTGACAAGAGTTTCGTTGGAGGATAAAGATCTGTGCCGATGCTGTTTGCAATCGTCGTAAAGGCAAAAGCAAAGCCAATTTTGCGCTAGCGTGTTGATTAATTTCCAAGTAATCTCTATGTACCTCTAAGCGACTTCATGCGGCTTCTTAGAAACGCGGCATGGTCTTACGTATCAATTTTAAGCCGAACAAATTAGAACGACACACGCGAGACTTGGATAAACTTGCTCCATTCTTTACTCGCGTTTGATAACACCTTAGCACTCCATCATCGTAATGACGTTCTCACGTACCAAAGGCTAAACCACGTATCTCTGACGGAAACTAATTTGCACGTAACTGCGTGCTTCTCTTATCGAACCAACGGGGAACAGTAAAAGGCCGATTACGCTTTCTTGAAACTGATATCGCCGATGTGGAGTGCATCCACGAAGCCCGATGTATTATTCAGGACGATGCCTTTTTTTACATAATTTGACCGAAAGAAATATGTCCATAAAGTTGTTTGATCGAGGCGAGGAAAAAGAGCCGATCTATGTAGCCAGGGTTGGTCGGAGTACCTATATACCGTACGTCGATAAAGCACCAACGCGCGTATAGTGTTTGAAGAAAGTTGTAAAGTCAAATTTTCCTTTTTAGCGAATTACGAATTTATTGTTTTTCCCGTTTCGTAGCATTTTTATGTTATTCTGTGAGAGATTCGTTATTTTTGCTGGCTTGCGACGGTTTTATATTTTATATATTATTTATTTTATCCTGATGCCGTGATCGAGTATCATGTTGCATCGGTAGAACAAGGTGGACGATGCTTTTTCTTTGATGATCTTAACGAAGAATGAAATTAAATCGAAATGCTTCTTCGTAGTAACATTTCTCCTTTTTTTACGCTCGACATTCTGAAGCGTTTTACATATTTTACTTGTTTTACGTTTCCTACGGACTCTATAATGTCATAATGATATACAGGGTGGTTAGTAACTGGTGGTACAAGCAGAAAGGGGGTGATTCTACGCGAAAAAAGAAGTCGAAAATATAGAATAAAAATTTTTCGTTCGAGGATTTGTTTTCGAGAAAATCGACTTTGAATTTTCGCTCGGTACGCGTGCGATACGTTATAACGGATCTCACTGTAGATCGTTGTCTCGATGGAAAAATTAAAAAAAAAAGAAATTAAAAAAAATTTTTATTCTATATTTTTTACTTCTTTTTTTCGCGTAGAATCACCCCCTTTCCGCTTGTACCGCCAATTACCAACCACCCTGTATATCTCGTTGTAACAATCGCGTCGAATGGAAAATTAAACGCGCGCGAAGAATTCGGATCGATCTCTTTATCAAACAAACTGTAGCTGCGCAATCTTGTCGTCGTTGCGGTGAAAATGACGCCGATCGGGGGAAAATAACGACGCGAATTCAAATACGGTAGTTCAAAAGACTGTTTTGAATTTCGATTAATTGCGGGACGTAGTAGCCGCGTATTGGTTACCAACACCTACATTCTCAATCACGCGCAACTTCTGTTGTCGCTAATTATCGTTCATTGTCAGTCGCTGATAATTACGATTAAAACCGTCTCTTTCATTAGTAGCGAAATATGCTTGTTTAGTTGGATCAATAAGTACCACGGTAAATTTACACTTTTCCGTAATTACAATTCACTCGTGTGAAGCCAGGCGACAATTTTTATCCCATGGCAAACTAGAATTTGCAAACAGGACCAAGATTCTGCAAATATTTTCACGCTGCTTTCGGCATTATTTTGTATCGATGTATTCGAGTAAAGTTAAGTTCAGTTCACTGATCGAAACAAACGAGCGTCCGTGCAAACGATATTTTCGGGATTTCTAAATAGTTAAATTTTTTGTGATGTTTGTCGTTGATTCTTGGTAATTGCTAGCGACGATCTTGGAAAATTTTAAGTCTACGTTTTCTTCTTCCGGGAACGCGCGAACGTTCATTTTCCTATCCACTCGTTTGTGGTTCGATGGTGGTCGAAATGACACGAAAGATAAATAGAGCCGCGAAAACGTTACCGAAGAAAAAAATGCGAAAATTCTGGCCGACGAAGATCGTTGCATTGATTGTCTCGGCTATTCAAGATCTTCGCGAGACAAAGGGATCAACGCCTAGTAAAATTATTGGCTATATCAGTTATGGTTCTAACGTGGACGATGGAAAGGTTAAGCGACAAGTGAGTTTATAATCGGAGATATAATAAAGATGATATATTATAGTAACCGATATAAAAACTGTAATATATTAACCGTGCTATCGAAAAGAATCGAGCCGTTATATTATGCGTTTTTTTTATTATTATTTCTGCTTGAATCGGGTTTGTTTAAATAATACGTTACTCGCTGACCGAACGTTGTACTACGGAAAGTTACGATCGCCTGTAATGTTTCATACGTATAATATTTTATATTATACTTTCAAGTTAAACGAGAAAGTTCGAGTTCCTGCGATATAGATTTTCATTTAACTCGTTCAACGACGTTTCATACCCAGCCTTGATTTACGTTTGCTTAATTAAAGGTAAAATCAGTCTTGAAGAGAGGTTTAAAATACGGTATACTAAGAAGGTACCGAGGGCACTATTTCCTTCCTACCTGCGACGAATTAGACCGTGCAAATCGTATCGCCTTGAGATTTGCTAAATTACCGTTGCCCTCTGCATATTCCACGAAATCGAACGTGCTATTTCCCGGTAAAATCGCACCAATGGCAAGTCAGAGAAAGACGGGCAAGTCTATCGCAAAATTGCGAAGAACGAAACGACTTGGGAAACCTCGTCCAATATTAATCTCTCCTACCACTAGTTTAACGAACGCAGTTTGCAACGCTGACGAATTATGAACAATGGGTCGAAATATTTACTAGAAAATTAAAGGAGAGCGTTGTTAATAATTGTATCGTTCTATCGTAACCATTTTTTCACGGATCAATAGTTGTAAAAATTGTTGAATAATTGAAATATATTGGATGGAATTTTACTCGTATAAATAACTCGATAAGCGTCTGAATTTTTTCGTATTTTGTTAATTAGTTGTTTCATATAGTATCTGTATTGGAAAAGCCACAGTACAATAAGTTTTAATAAATCTTTGAATTTAATATGCTGATAATAGATTTGAAAATAGTAATATTATCTGTTTAAAATTTATTTGAAATTGTAACCGCGATAACATTTTTACAACGTTGTCCGTTACCTACTCATTAAAAAATGTTGGTTTAATTATATTGTAAATTGAATGCTTGCTACTGTAATGAAAACTTGTACATCACAGATCTCATTAAAAGTATTGAAACGAAACTGCAATAGAATGTGCGTTGTTTTAAACGTATTAAATGTGTAATTGGAAAAATAAATTACTATATGAAAAACGTAATCTCTAATTGTCGTCTTTTTATTAATCGATCGTATTATCGATCGATATTGTGTAGCAACTTGACCTACGAACAAATTACAATCTTCTTTCAGGTATATACGTGAAAGCTCATTTAACTCTCAACTAGTAAACTATTAATATGTTTCCCTAACTAATATAAACACAACAATTTGAATTTGCAAACAAAGCCGTTACCACAAGTATCATTTGTTGCCTGACACGCATTCTCGCAGTATACAAAGTTAACCACTTGCCGCGCACGTCCGAATGTTTTTGTTCCAAAATTGCCAACGACGTGTTATAAATATATCAGAACAAATTTTACAAAGTGCATGTATTGCTAATTATTAAAAACGTGGAAAGGTGTCTGCTAGTAACTACTAGTTATTTACTAGTCTTACAACCATGCAAGTGGGGTATTTTTCAAGGAATATGCCACCCGCAAAAAAGTTAAAAAAATCCACAAAGAATGCAAGACCGTCAGATACCTGGGCATGACCCTGGACAGGAGACTAACCTTAAAAAACCACTTCACGGACAAAACGAAGCACCTAAAGGACAAACTCAAAAAATTCTATTGGTTCACTGACCGACGCTCCAAACTAAACACACGAAATAATATCCTCCTCTACAAGACCGTAATAAAACCTGTCTGGACCTACGGAATCCAACTATGGGGAACGGCAAGTAACTCCAACATTGAAATACTTTAACGCTTCCAATCGAAAACGCTAAGATCCATTATAGATGCACTGAATCCAACTATGGGGAATAGCAAGTAATTCTAACATTGAAATACTTCAACGCTTTTAATCGAAAACGCTAAGATCCATTATAAATGCACCCTGGTATGTCACCAACGAACTAATACATCGCGACCACAAGATACCAACAGTCAAAGAGGAAATAGCAAAATATAGCGACAGATATAGCAAAAAAGTCAACAAACATCGAAACCCCCTAATTACTGGACTACTTGGTACGTCGGACCAGATCCGCAGGCTGAAGAGACATTACCCGCTAGACCTAAACGCTAGATTCAATTAGTTATCTAAATTAATTAATATTTACTTATTTATAATACATACTTTTAAATTATACTTATCTATAATAAGTATTAACGTATTATAAATAATTAACCATGTCACTGCGCCACGTCAGAAAAAATTACTGAAAATTCTCAACGCGAGAATTGATTGTAAATTTTAATAAATAAAAAGAAAAAAAGAATGCAAGGAATGTCTTGCAGCGTTACATTCAGAATGCCTCAAAATATACCATGTTACGTCGGGCGACATTCTACCTAGACCAGGCCACGCATCGCGGGCAAGATGGGAACCAGATGTCCGCTCATCCTTACTGCGTAATCTCAATAGTCTCAAGGACACATAATTCTCAGGAACTTGCTAGCTAAGGTCCTTCAAACCGAAGGAACATTTCTTTATTGAATCGTTTCTAAAGCTTATTGTTACTACGGGAAAGTTAGTTTTTTCAGATATGATGCTTTCTACTAGCAACTCTTTCCCCCCGGGGCGGTTAACACCCTTTCTCACCAACCAACCTAGAAAATGAACCAACTGACAGCCAAGTCTTCCCCTCACTCTCCCAATGAAACCTTGTCCTTGACAAATCAACTCTTTCTTGCAGATTAGATCTACCCACGACTAGCTTTCCTCCGACACTGCATCGTCACTTTACCTCACTTAGTCAACATGTAATTATCGGGCTTCTATACTTAAATCAACCACTTAACTTGTACATACGCATCAGTGTAATTATCATACCTTCTTTACAAAGTTGTTGGAATAAACATTAAGTTATACCTGTTAATTCAGTGTAATCTCAATCGAACCACCCCTATTATCCTAATCGAAATAGGGGATCGATCATTTCGTGGCGTCGATTATCTAAGCGTAACGGGAATTTACGACTCCCGTTGACGTGCTTTCTCGCGATCGCGTCTCTCCGCGAGTGGTCGAAACATACCATACTGTACAAAATTATTAATAAACAAAATTAGCATTCGTATCTGTGCATAATTTTCTGTGGAAGACTCTACCGAGTAAACAATCAAACTCAGGCAAACAATAACTGATAATAGCAAAAAAAAACGCGTTGCAAAAATCAAAAAGGAAGATCACCCCGTTCGATCACGCAGCGATGTACTTTACAGAGGGGAAATCTCCCTGTTCGGTCGGCTAAGTGTTAAGTAACGCTTCACGACAAGTTACAGTGTAGCGTTCTGGCACGCGCACCTGTAACTTCGTTGCGAAAGCAAGTGGTTAAATGTAGTGCAAACATAGCGTGAACGCATCATAATAAAATTATTTCGTAGTAATTACGAAGTAAAATTCGAAATTAGGGGACATCTTATCGAGAACAAGAGAATAGACATGGAAGTTGAAGGAAGACCAGCCATTTAAAAGATTTCATTGTTGGAAAGATTTCGATGCTTTAGGAGACTAAGTAGAGTGGCTAGCGATTCTAGATAGAAATAGAGAACGCCGATGAAACGGATGAATCGTTTTCTATTACGATATATCGATCGGGTACGTCCCGGTTGGACCGCGTTTCTTTTGCTTCTTCGTTCGGCACGCGGTCGGAGAATTAAGCGAAATGAGGAACGAGCATTTTTCGTAGATTGCATCGAGCGCGGAGGCGGCGGCGGTCGACCGGTTGTGCGCCATTTATAAAACTTTCGAGCGCGTTATCCGACCCGATAAACTTAATAGCTTCCCAAATTTACGAGATTTGGCATAACGTTGGGGAAAATTTCGGACCGCTGCGTTAGCGCGACTGTATTCTTAACTCGCTATACTCCAATCTGCGTATTTTCTTATTCGAACAACTTTATGTAGGTGCTATCACGCGGACGAACTCTTAACGATAGGTATACCGTGTTTGTAAAATAAGAAAATTAATTACTAAAAGGTTAGTAAATAAGAAATAATATGAAATTCACTACTACTGCTTTAGAAATCTTATATTGTCTCCTCGGTGCGTGATCTCTAAGAGTTATTTTAAGTTTAAAAACTTTTAATTTTAATTTTATACAATTTTTTTTTATTATAATTTAGCCGGAAGCAATGGTTATTTAACGTAAACTAAATGCAGTAATGTCATATAACTAAAACAACTTAAATGGATGGTCTACAACTCAACTCACAACTTACAATGAATAACTTGGTAACTTAAAAATTGCTACTTACAGCGATATAATCACTCGCGTACAGCTAGTACTCGTACAGTTATTCTCAGAAATTCTTGTTAATGCAATGCCCACGATACTGTCCACAATACTCTCTTCAATACTATTTGCAAGATTCTCTACAGCACTGGTCACTATTGCTTCACCTATGAGACTGTCTCAAAGACTCTTGACCACTGTAAGGGCTACCTTATATACCTTGTTACCCCCAGCATGTACACGAATTTGGTTGGCTCATTGCTAGGTACGCCTCCTTTACTTACCCTTTCTATTGAAAGACAGGTATAGGGCCCATTGGTGCCTCCCACCTTCATACCGGGTTTTCCAGAAATTTTCCCCCAAACTACGTTATAGTGTGTAGGTCAGTAGTAGAACATGTAATAAATGGTAACAGTCATGTTTTAATGAATTTATCTCACTAAAGCCACCGATGACCCCCGTGGCACTCAAGCGAGATTTCGCGCGATTCACTTATTTTTTGCGATTATCAATTATTTCATATTGCTTCTTCGCATTGCTAAATAATTGTTCTATGTTGTTACGTTCCGGGACCTACTATGAATCATAATCCATCCCTCAGTCAACATGGTGACTATCCATATAAACTTGCTTATTCGGATCTGCAACAATTCTAAAAAACTTAATAAAGAAATAATTTCGATCTCGGATATGGACCATGTTACGACGGTTCTCAGAAATTTGGTCGATCTGGCTGCCAGAAAAATAGCAAAAAGTTATTAACGATAAAGGGAAATTATTTCGACCATTGAACTGTTTTCGTTCTTTTTAAATGAAACTTTGATTATACCCAAAAGTCGGAGAAAATTGCACACCTGCAAATGAAACAAAGCTAGCATTGAACAAATACTTCCCATATGTTATACATTTAAGCCTTGTTATACACTTAAGACGATCCTTGTTACGTCAACGCTTTCAGCACTTTCATTGCTTCGTACCTACAATACATAGGAATTTTCCCCGATACTACACAATTTAAATAAATGAATCATATTTCAACATATCTATACATTTTACCGAAGATCGAAATCAAAGTTTTATCATGTATAAATACTTTCTTAACCACTGTAATTAATTTTATAGTAGAGGGAATATTGAAGTATTTAATTTAGTGTTATTCACGGTCCTTTCCATTAAATTCGATTATATATTCTTTTATTATTTTAATTCAATTCAAATATATACAGGGTGGTTGGTAACTGGTGGTACAAGCGGAAAGGGGGTGATTTTTTTTTTATATTTTTCCATCGAGACAACGATCTACAGTAAGATCCGTTATAACGAGACGTGATGAAGTGCACTTCTACCGAGCGAAAATTCAAAGTACATTTTCTCAAAAGCAAAGCCTTAAACGAAAAATTTTTATTCTATATTTCAGACTTCTTTTTCTGCGTAGAATCACCCCTTTTCCGCTTGTTACCAACCACTCTGTATATTTTACAGACAATAGATAATACAAAGCTTGTTACAGTGCAAATTGTAGCGTTGAGATGAATTTAATTTTGTAGTCATACGGTTTTATTTCGCAGAATATAACGGCTATTTAGTATGTGAGAAACGGTTTTCCAATAATATCCAGCTACAGTATGTAAGTGAATATTTCTCTGATAATTATATCACTTTTATTACTGTACCATTAGACTAGCACAATTCTTGATTTCATATAGTCGTCGCTATTGTTCGGGATTTGGAGTGGCCGTTCGTAACTCGGACAGCACCTCACTTATTTTTGGCAAAATTCGAATTTCCATTAACTTATTATAAATAATTAGCCATGTCGCTGCGCCACGCCAGAAAAAATTGCTGAATATTCTCAATGCGAGAGTTGATTGTAAATTTTTATAAATAAATAAAAAAAAATCCGAATTTCCTACCTGGCAAGTTGCAAACTTTACAATGGGGACTGCGTCGGCAGATAAATTTGAGTAAGCACTAGAATAAACATCTGGTATGAGTTAATGACGTCTCAGAATATACCTCCACAAGGGTACGCAATTAGAAGGATACACAATTACAACAAGATTAGAAAGGTTTCCATCCCATAAAGACCATTGCAATAAAGGAAACCCGGGGCCGCTTTCTAACCTATGACTTTTCATGAAACATGCATACGATATATTCTTCGATACTTACTTATAGTTTGCTGTCTTTCATTTTTTTCTAAGAAATATTTATAGTCTGTCCTGCCTACCACGGGCGGTCAATTTGACCGCTCGGTAAAATATTTTGCAATAAATAAATTTTTTTTTGCAATAAAAAACACAAAGAAACGGCTATGTCAAGGTCAGATGATAAACAAAATCAGTAATAACAAATAACAACTGTTACGTCTATAACCTTGTCTTAAACCACCCCTCGATGAAGATGACCACCAGGTGTCAAAACTCAGGCTCATAATACTTCATAAATAAAATTTAGCATCTTTTACTGTCAATTGCTAAGAACATTCTAAAATTCGAGAAGTTTCTTAGGGTCGTTGCCCGTTCCGACGAAACAAAAGAAAAGCGGGTTTTTCCCACGGTCAACGGCACCTTCGAGTAATTGCACCTTCGAGTAACCGTTAGTGGACGGCCAGCACCTATCAATATTTTCATATAAATGTCGCCGTCACAGACCATATTCTTACTTGCTATCGTTCTTTCCATTAGAATATATCTCACTTTGTTAGTCAAAAAAAGAAGAAAATAAAGTTCATAATATTTTTAACGATATGTCAGGTGCGACAGCATATGCTAAACAGCATATAATAAAAGGACAAGCAAAGACGGTATTTTATCTTATCATTGATCACCGTATAAGGAATCATATGATAAAATATACGGAAGAAAAAGCATTTAGAATATTGGGGACTAAGTGGAAACTAGATACAACAAAATTATATCCGGATTGCCTGACCTATCATAAGCACTTGGTCGGGGAGCTAGGCGGCCCTGCACGGCAGCCCCGGGGTGGGGCGT
>NT_176740.1:2348595-2382638 GCF_000188095.3 Bombus impatiens | reverse complement strand
GGTAGCGTCGTACTTACCGACAGCCACCGCACATCCACTTATGGTGTCCATGAGGATTTCGCCATGTAAGAAAAAAAAAAAAAGAAGAAAGATGCAATAAAATTAGATGCATTTATTGCTCTGCTATATGTCCGCGGTGCATATGAGGCAAAGAATTTAGATGTCTCATATTTGTGAAATAAAATTTGGGGAGCTGCATTTTTTTAAAAGCAACGAGTAGGAATGATTTTGCTGGAATTACGAGGTTTATACGATTTGATAAGAAGAGCGAAAAAAGCGAACGTTTACGAACCAATAAATTCGCAATGGTATCTACAGTATGGAATTTATAGAGAGGCAATTTATAGAGAATTCACAAAATTGTTGCAAACCTGGTGCATACGTTATTGTTATATCGATAACCTGACTGATGGTCACCTAGTTGAGAATTCGCAACAGCTATCGATATTGGAATTTCCAAGTTGTTCGTAAAGTAATTCGTAAAAATATGAAAATAAAAATGAAATATTTTAAACGATTCCTAAAATAATCAGTCAATGGTCCCTCTTCAAACTGTTTTACCTATCAATTGAAAGAACGTTATAAATTTACATAGAGCGTGTTTTAATTGAGAAAAACGTTACATTATACAAACTGAAGACGAGTGCTATAACGACATTGTTCTTTTATTAAACCGCGTTAACGGAAGGCTGCCTTTAATTATGAAATTCAACGTTGAAGCGTATACTTTCACGGAATAGAGGATCAAGTTACACTTTCGGTTCAACATGGCGATACCAAACGCAGCATTGAAATTTCAAAGAGTAGCAACTGAATTTTTTTTACAAGAGAACGAGTTGCAATAAAATTTCAAAGACTCGTAGAGAACATTTGAGCACCGAAGTAAAATTAAATATCGTATCTGTTGGAATACAACGATATTAATCGCATACAGATGAGGTGATTGATCGAACGGATCTCTCCCTTCGTTGCGCACCGATATCCCTACTAGCGTGCGTTCGTGAGATGTACCGCAGCGGCTAGCACGTGCACGCTCTTTCGAGAATTCGGCGTAGAAAGCGTAAGGTATGGATGGAAAATTGGGCACGTCGGTGTCGCGCCCTGATGGCGTAACGCTTTGTATCGAGAAGCTGCTAGAATCTTCCGTGGCACACTAACACAACATTTACGCAGGTCACACTCTTTACTGCATAGGGAGTGGGTGTTGAAAATCTTTTCAAGGATCATGGGTCATTAAGTCCAGTCAGTCTGAGAATAACCAGCCAACTGTCTATATTCCACAACACACTTATATTTCCCGTAATAATTGTTTAATAAATATCGCATAATATTATTTCAACACAAACATTGCGTCTTCCGCAGATTATTAATCTTAATTTCGAGATTAAATTTTAACAGTACCTATAGATATGTATAGCGCGCAGTAACGACCGAAGGAAAGCTTAAAGAATGAAAATGGGCCAAAACGCTGTAATTTTACAAAATTGAATTGTAAATGAAAAGGGGAACGAATGTATAATATAATCATAAGCATCAATTTTAAACTTTCTTCTATCCGCCACTGCATGTATAATGTATATGCATATGTATGTATGTATGATATCGTAACTGTGCGATACGAAACAGAAAAGTTACTACCGATATCCTGTAATTAAAATTTTACCAAAATAAATAATTTCTTTATTTGTTGCAAGATGAAACAGTTCTGAGCAAACTCCGAATGTGACAAAGAAAAATATTTCGTGTCTTATGCTTGGTATAATTTCACTCTAAATATCTTTCATCGTCCGGATGTTCCTTTTACTCAGAAATTGAGTTCGCGGTTAAGCTAAATCGATAAGCATCGCTGTAAATGTTTCTGTTTTTCTTCGCACGTTAAAAGGGCTTGAGGGAATATCTTGCATCCGCCATTTCGAGAGAATAATGCTGGTATTTTTCATCAGTTCTTCAGAGACAGACTATTCTCAAGTGCAAAATTTCCATTTTTCTCTTTTTTCTCCCGAAACGAATTAAAATATCTATTCTCTCGACAGCAAAAATGATACGCGATAAGAAAATCGATAGACTATCGCGCTTTTAATTTTTCCGCAAGCTAACGAATTCGATTTTGCAATAGCTTCGGTGATTTTTGTTCCTTCGTCTGCAGCATTATCCGCAAATAATGCGAAAGCAGCGACAAAGTAAAATTCAGTCGCGACATTATTGAAATTATCCGAGGGAACAGAAAAATAAATTCAACGATATCCGGGGACGTACGAAAGAAGAAGAGGCGACGAGATGCGCTGTATTTTGGTTAAACCCGTAGCTACTTCTACGTTCTATTTAGACTTGGAGCGTTCCTGTCGAATAAAATCCGTACATGTCAAAAGCAGGAAATACTTGGGAGAATTTTCGTGCCCGCTCTCGAAAGGATATTGCATGCGGAAAATGACCAATGGTGGTACGAACACGCCACTATGACTGCTAGTTGCAGAGGACTGTGGGGTATCAGACGGGCGAAGTGAATAGCATTAGTGTGAACTCCAGGGCGCTCGGTGGTTCCGCAACTGCAATTGCGTGGCTCGTATCGATCGATGTAATTCTGACTCATCTAGCTTTTGTTCCGGCAAGAAGACTATTGTGCCGGCTTTTCTCCGCCTCTTAATTCGATTTTCTCTCTTACGATAGTTTTACCGAAATATCTACGGTCATGTTTTATCAGTCGTCTTTTGGCGGTATTCGTCAAAAATTCTTGTAGATCAACATAAAAAAAAGTGGTAAATCATACAAATACATTACCGATCTCGCTATCGAAACAATATAATGGAAAACTTTGAAGAAATTGGCTAGTAGTCTTGAGAAGAGATTAAAGGAAACGTGTCGTTGGGGTTCTCGTTACGAGATTCGAACGTAGCAACTCTTTGAGACACCGGTTTAGTCTGTGAAATACGCCACATTCCGATTGCTAATAAAGATACAATATATCAAATGAAAATTTCGCACGATTGCTTAACGCGTTGAACGGCGAATCATTTTCACGTGATTTTCGATTCGAGCTATGCAGGCCATGAATAGCCAACCGTATTGTTCGTTTTATACGTATTAATTATGCATCGACCGATTGTATTCTCAAACATCTCCGGGTCAAGTTTTGTTTTACGCGGAATGATTAGAGCGGCGTAGAGGAAAAGTGCAGCGTACGCGGCATTCAACGTGTCAAATGGGAAGTAAATATCGCAATTAAACGGAAAGAAATGCATACGCTAGGAATAAGCGGAGATTCCGAACGATCAATCGATAGCTTGCCGGCATTAAAGACGTCGCTATTAATCGCGAGGTTCCTTTGAACGACGTAATTCAGTGTTTCAAATTAATAAATGCTGGAACAGAGTTCGTGGAGTTTCTAACAGCGTTGCAGAGTTCTCACAGATGCAACAATATGGTTCACGCTAAGTAATGGAATTCTAACTGGCTGGGAACGCGTTGCGCCCCAAAGACTTGGGTTGTCTTGCATTTCATAAAAGCCATATCTCCGAAGTAGGAACGCGTGTTTGTCTGTGGATTTTGGTTGCTCAGAAAGTACACCGGCGACTAAATATCGTTGCATAAGAATTTATTTTTCGCTTTAATAAAGCATGTTCACGCGATTATGCAACGTGTTATAAACATCAATGAAAAGATCTTAAGTTCGCAAATTCTGTTTTAATAGAAAAGAGAATTTTCGCGTTCCCTCTGTCTGCATTTAAATGCAAAGTCCGGCGCTAATTGCTCCACGTTTAAATGCAAAACTGCATTAGACGCGTGGAAGGATGAAAACTCTTTCCCATCTAATAATCCATTTGCTTCTTAACATTGTTTCGATGATAACAGTGCAAACATAGGCTGTTCAAAATCGAGCTGTGCTATCGAATACTTATACATATTTCAAAGACGATTTTCTTCATTTTCCGATATTAATTGAGAAAGTGTAATCGGGTCGATTATAAAATACAAAATGTATGACGTGGGTGTGTTTACGATGCGTTAATTAGTGCTCTATGAGCAACGCGATTAAGCTTTAATTCGTCTTTTGTTTACGTACACAGGGGAGCAATCGCGTACTGCATCGAATGGTTCATAGGGAGCTCTCACAATGGAATAGAATGGGATAGTGATCGCATTATTGTCGTAATTGTGTCTGATCAAAAGCTATTGCTCTGATTTCAAGTAATTCTATAATTTATCTCGTTGATCGGTACGACTTTCCTTGGTACGAAGGTGAATCAGGTATTAATTTATTTATTTCTTCGTAAAACGACAGTATTTTCTATAGCGCGTAACTATGTACGTATTATAATATTTGATGCTTACGTGAAACTAATTCAGTTGCGTAAAACGCTTTGATAGACCTTTCCAAGATATTCAAGCCCAGTTTTAATCTTGAAACGTTTGCCTCGAGGATTGCCAATTTACTCGGTCAAATTATATTTTCAATTATCTTTTTTATTTAATTTTTTACCTTCTTTGGTTAAACAAATTGCTTGCTTTCAGCAAAACGAGAAAGAAGAAAATTAAACGAAATACGAAGCAGATAACCGTGACTTCCTACAATCGCATCTTTATTTAAACGAATTCCGTTGTTTCGGAATCTTGTCTCGAAACTTATCCAGAAGCTCATCCCTCTATTTACTGAAACTACGTAATTTCAGTGAACATAAATAGATATTTCCTTTCTTAGCAAATTCAATATTGTCTACAACAAAACCCAACTTCTCATACTAAATTCCTTTATTCTAGCTGACAATCGCGTTAACAAAACGGACGCGAAGTTAAGATTTATTACTATATATATATATATAACAAGAAAAGTTGTACTTATCAACATGAGAACAAGACGCATGGAAATATACTTTCTGCCTGATAAAAGTATGTAATTGCAAAAACACTGGCTCACGCGGTTTCTTGAATCACGAAACCTTTCTCATCTCTCGCTCTCTCTCTCTCTCTCTCTCTCTCTCTTTCTCTTTCTGCTTCTCGGAACTTATTTTTTAATTAAGGATTTAATTAACGTTGTAATTTTACGATGCATCTCTCGAGAGAATTATTCGGAACGTAATTGTGGAAAGTGAGGCGAGTATTTTCGCGTCCAAGACCTTGGTCCATAGGTTCGAGGGAGGAAGTTCATCGTGATTCATTAAACGCGAGAATATGCGTTGCGCTTCGCGAAGTAAAAATTGCGCGGCAAGGAAATTGCATAGAGAAAACCGAGTCACGTTTTCTTCGAAGACGTAGCGGCATAGTAAACTACGGAACTTTATTGACAACTTAATCGCATCGGTTGTTAATAGTTTTCGTTTCCCGAAACTTCTCGAAAATTCCAAACTTTTAACAACATTTTACGTCTAGCGAACCATCGTCTTAAGCTAAGAAAACGAAAACTAAGTGCAATCGATCTTTTATTTCCATCTTTTCAATGTTCAATGGTATTTCGAAACGATGTCTTTGTTTGTAGACACGTATTAAGCGAAAGTATTGAACCGTGAATGCTTTTAACGTTCAAGGTGGACGTACATTATCAATACAGAGTAATATTATGTTTAGTTCATTTATTTGTACTGTTTAATATTCATTAAGAAAGGAAGACACTGAATCAGCGCATGGATAGCATTACATGGGGTAAATCCGCTTTCTTGTCTAACATTTTTCTCTTATTTATTTATTTATTTACATCTTACAATTTGTCTAGTAGAACATTTGGTAAAATATTATAGCTTAGTGATATAGTAATATAACATGTGGATGGCTACCTCCAGTGGGATACCATCTTCGATTGTCTAACATTTGTACAGTCTTAGGGACCATAAATATGAAATGACTAAGTTTTATGATGGGACTGCAATAAAGGTAAGGAAACAATTGGGTTTACGTAGAGGATTACGGGAGGTAACTAACGGTACAAATCCGAGTATTTTTCTATAGAAACAAATATGCGTACAACAAATTAGTTTCGCAATATTCACGTATAAATGAAACGAGGTGTTCACAAATCAATGTGGTTGATTGCATGTTTTGAAACTTTTACAATTTTTGTACCAAGCATTTTTTATTGAAGCTTATGTTACATAATTACATCGATTTTCGTTGCGTTTTATTTTGTGAAGTCAAATTGGAGTGATTTGGAAAATAACCGACTCGAACAATTAACTAATCAAATAATATAGATAAATAAATAACGAAATTGAACGCCGAAATGCGGATATAGAATAAAATCTCGACAAATGAAATACAATTAATTAAGAACTTTGTTGCCACTGGTAAATTAAAAATATCGACCGCATGTTACGTTTCATTTAGTTTTCCACGGTTGATACGTGATATCTCTGCAAAATAAAAAAAGATTCCAGTGTATCATTACATGTAATACCTTCCGCTATTTTCTGCCTTCCTTCCGCTCTCCCATTTTTATTTTTCTTCTTTTTTTTTATATGTTTTTTAATAACATCATAATAACGACGACACGTAAACGCAGTCTCGTGTCTAACGGCGAACGCTTTTTGTTGTATACTCAAAGGCCGTTCTTCCATTGCAGTGTTCGTACGTGTAATGACATTCCAGAATGTAATTTACGGCCGTGTGCGGCTTGCAAGCCCGGCATTTTTGCTTTTTGCGCTTCGTGTCAGAACTGTTCGCGTTTCATAGTTTTAAAGGTCGGATGCAAAAATATTTTTCGTTAGTTATTTCTTTAGGGTGCGTTTGTGTGTGTATTTGTCTGTACATACTGGTTTCGAAGTATACAGAATGCAAAGGAAGAAATAAAGGAGAAGAGGAAAAGAGGAGACCGCTTTGAAGCAGGGTTGTTCTAAACGTAACGAGACGGGCGAATAAAATTAATTATCTTTTTTATTTATACTCGACACTGTTCATTCTCTTTAATTAACAATTTCATTGCTACGGAATATACAGTCGGCGAAACAAGCGTCATCGCTTAATGGAATATACGAAACGAAATGCGCGCTTTTTGGCAGAAATCTATTAGAAACACGGTTGCATAATGCATCGCAGCTTTATTTCTCTGGTGGCTGAGTGTACATTGCCACGGTTACATATGTAAAAATGTATATAATGTACGCTCCTACATTGGCATGCACCATGCCACTATGTGCCGTTTTATTATACGGTCTACGCATACCGGATACATGCTAGCCGAAGATGGAAATTTTCTGTTATCCACAAAGACTAGACTAGACTGGCCGTGGTTCACGGTGTCTCGGTAGATAACGAAATTTCCCTCTGTATTTCATATCAGAAATATATTTATATAGGTCTGTCTTTTAGCAGGATTTCAATATCTTCGAACTATCAAACTTTATGGTTGATTCATGCAAAAAAAGATCTCTCCATTGTAATAATTCTTTCAGAGGTTTCTGATGTCATTGCTTTATTCTTCGCCTAGTGTATTATATTTTATTTCAGCGTCGTTTCGAAACTGTTGACAATTTTTTTTTTTTTTTTTTTTTTTTTTGTAGAAAGGAATTACTTTCATAAATATTTAAAAAAAAATTTCTACGTCTGGTGATTCATGCACAGCGAACGACGTGTCTTCAAAGAAAAACCATTGACAATTTTAGTATTTCTGGCACGGATACGCAGCTGGCTATGAAAATTTCAAGATCTTAGTTCATCAGGCGGTAAGCTTATTTAAGGAACACGCATTTCGTAGTCAAAAATCCAGCGTTCCAGCGTGAAAAGCGCAAGCCATGGTTGGTTGCTAATTCGAATTTCCTTTCTCATCCTGGCTGGGCAGCGGGTACTTTGTACGCAACAACACTCGTTACCTCTCTGCGCTCGTATTTCGTCCTTCTTCGACCTGCATCCTTCTCTTTCATTCCCACGCAAACCGCTAAAATTAAAGCGCTCTGGTGTAATGAAGTTAAGGTTTCGGCACATTCCTCCATTTTGCCTTCACTGTTGCCGCGGAATGAACAAGAAACCAGCTAGAAGAACCTGGATAAAGAAACGGGAAATTGTAGGCAAAAGACAGAGTTAACTTTAGGATAGCGTTTATATCCCGCCGACTGGAAGCGTATCCTCCTCGAAGCGGTACATTCGTCAAGTTGTGGTCACCTAACCGTGTTACCTCGTCTCGTCCGCCACTGTTAGCTTTGCCAATTTGCTATTTTTCTTTTTTCTTTTGATTGCCACGCGAATATACAGACTGGAAATTTTGATGAATTTGCAGCAAATTTCAAAACGCAAAATCCACATAATATAAAAAAATATCTAGGTAAAAATATCTAATAATATACTTGTATAATACTTGATAGACGAAACGGTACACCAACAGTATCCCAGTATTCCACCGTGGTTCTACCATTTTAATTATATTCTGAAAAATAAAAATTTGCATAAAAATACGCGTTCTACTTCTATACGTTTTACCCTGGCAGCCGCAATAGTTTGAAATACGCTATACCGTAACATTTCATTTTTGCAAGATATTCTATTTGCGTGCTTTTTCCCCCGTCGATATTACCTAAGTTATTCACGTTGTTGAAAATTTGTTACTCCAAGAAATTTATTTTAATCATTCTAAAAACTGTAGTAACGTGGACTATCGATGGCCACCGCGATAGTTAACGTTGTTAAACGATGGAGGACGAGGTCGAGGGGAAAATTCTTCGTACAGGTTGATCATAAAATGTGTTCAGATAACCGGCAGAAACGAAGACTGTAAGGCTCTTAAAGTTTTTAAAGAGTGACGTTCATTTTCGCGTTATAAATGGCCCTTTTAATGCTTCACATTTTTCTACGGATTCTTCGATGTTCAGTCAACTACTTACTAAACAATCTAGAACAAAAATATTAGAAAACCTTCTTAAACTCTATTATGTTTCACTATGAATTTCTATTTCCGTTTCGTTAAAATTTCCTTAGTAATCTTCGTTTATTTTTACATAGAAACAAACTTCGCGAATTCAAGGCACATATTTGAAAGAAACAACCGATAAAAATACACGAAAGAAATCGGGGTTACAGGTAAAACCATAAAGAAATATACAGCTAGAGTTCTTAGAGGAAGCCGTACTACAGCAGGTTAGTAATGTATAGTTAAGCGTCGGTACGAACACAGAATGACGCCGACCACTTTCTAAATTCTCTTAAGCCGGGTAAGTGAAAAAGGGGAAGACCGAAGAAGTACTTTCGTGATTTGTTAATACCCACTGGATTTTATGGTGGATTTAGCAGAGAATGTTTCTTAGTGATTTATGTTCGATTGTGCACCACGAAGTTACTGCATTTCTTGTGCCGTCCTACTACATGTAACGAAATAAAATGCTTTTAATGATCAGTGCAAGTACATTTAAGGAAGTGTATTCATCGACCGTTCATCTATCCGTTTGGTCGACTTCTTATTTAAAAATTCGTTCGCCGGTATAAATCTTTCGTCGTTGGTTTTACATCATTCGTTTTCCTTATTACTCATTTCTTGTTGTTCTCCGGATTCGTTAACGAGATGGAAGCCACTCGGATAAATTTTGTTCGATTGAATTTCAATTCTTTACTTGATTTAAGCCATTTCTACAATTCCAAATTCGTTGGCTGCGATTGATCGATTCATTCGCTCGTAAAATTTGGAAACATACGGGTAACGATGAATGCTACCGAGCCGGATCGCAGAAATATTTGAAAAAGATAAAGAGATGCGCGTGATCGGTTTCCCGCAGAATATTCGGTTCGCTAGCCAAGAGCGAACGCAACGGAGAGACGAACGTCTCGACAAAAACAGGAATAATTGCCACGTGACATGAGATACCGATGTCAGTCGGAAGTGGGGTAGTTTTCCGGAAGAGTTGAAATGCGGTGAACGGTGACGCGAACGAAAGCAGAAATCGAAAATATAAACCGGGTTCCATAAGTCAGGCTGGCGGACGTGGTCGACGCGGTACGTCGATGCATTACATAGTGCGTCCCGTAAAAAGGATCGATGCTGCGGCTGCCTCTCAAGGGGTTGTAGTTAGTGGCGTAATTTTGCCGGAAACGGGTGCGTCGTTTCCCGCGGCGAATCACATTTGTCAACCGGTTGTTTTCGTTGCTCCATTTTTCGCAGAGTCCAGCCTACTCTACTCTACACTACTCTACTCTACTCTACTCTACTCTACTCTACTCTACTCTACTCTACTCTACTCTACTCTACTCTACTCTACTCTACTCTACTCTACTCTACTCTACTCTACTCTACTCTACTCTACTCTACTCTACTCTACTCTACTCTACTCTACTCTACTCTACTCTACTCTACTCTACTCTACTCTACTCTACTCTACTCTACTCTACTCTACTCTACTCTACTCTACTCTACTCTACTCTACTCTACTCTACTCTACTCTACTCTACTCTACTCTACTCTACTCTACTCTACTCTACTCTACTCTACTCTACTCTACTCTACTCTACTCTACTCTACTCTACTCTACTCTACTCTACTCTACTCTACTCTACTCTACTCTACTCTACTCTACTCTACTCTACTCTACTCTACTCTACTCTACTCTACTCTACTCTACTCTACTCTACTCTACTCTACTCTACTCTACTCTACTCTACTCTACTCTACTCTACTCTACTCTACTCTATTCTCCTCTGGTATGATCCAGTGTGCTCAGCTCTACTGAGCTCTGATTTTGGTTTGCCAGCTCGCTTTGCCTCGCTCCGCACCGATTCATTGCGCTCGTCTTGAAAAGGCAGCTGACCTGGCCTTTCTTTCTTTCTGTCGGAGGGATATAATAATTCTACATTTTGCCGGCGCGTCGACATCGCCGCGAGGAATAAAACATCGGCAGCAGCAGCCGACCAACCAAATCGACTTTCCGATCTCGCTCATCTATCCAAGGGGAGATCGATTGGCTGCATTTCGGCCGCGGGCAGAAAACCACGCGAAACTCGCTGCCATTAAATAAACACTGACTGCTTTATGCGGCACTGATCACTTTTTCCCCGGCTCAACCCAGCCCGGGCTAAATTTACGTTCGTTCGTGAATCGGTCGCACAGCCGTACCATTTCGCGAACACCAGATTTTAACCGTTGATTTATTCGATTCTCATTTGAACAGCCGCTGCTGCTCTCGCTAGGTGTGCACGAAGTTAAAGGTAACCCGGCCCAACTTACCAAACGTATTGCACGAACGTTTAACTGCTGAACGCTTTGACGAATGTTCGATACGTGCGCGAAAGTGATCGCTATGCCTGAAATCTCCGGCCAGAACGCAGCTTTACACGCAGAACGCTGGTGAAATTTCGGAACGATCGCTGGAAGAGCGATTCCTTTCGCACAAATAAATCAGCAATTGCGAAATACTCCTTTTTCTTCGAGCGAGTATTTGTTTTTTTTCTTTTTTTTTTTTTGGAGTGGAAACGTTGTCGAAAGACCGACTTGGATATCATATTTTCTTTCGATTCTTTTTATATATCGTTGCTTTATTCTTTTTACGGTTGCTTCTTTTTAATTACTTGGTTCTATAATATCGTTGTTGCTTGAAATACATTTCCAGGCTATACCTTTGTCCCACTGTAATTTTTTTCCTCGTGAAAATTCAATTAAGCAAGCATGTTAATTTTTAATTATGTCGTCATCAAAAATTCTTCCATTTAATAATTGGATACGAGTTAATTCGTCTGCTCCTATTTCGCACCTTCTTTCATTGTCGAAATAATCGACGTTGCCACGTTTCGTATTTTAATATGTAAATTTGAATTTGTAATTTAAATTAACTTAAAATTAACTTGACACCGGTGGAACTGAAGTTACTCTTATGGACACATTATTTGAAAATTATTCATCCGATTGAGATGAACTTTTTGTCACGAATAAAGCATACGATGTATATTAACGAAGCGGTAAAATTTTATGAATATCTTCTGGCAGAATGTGCGATGAAATAAATAAAACGAGTAGCAGTGTTAATAAAATTTCGCTCAGGTGTTCGAACGCTACGTAAAAATACTTTTAACTATCGCTTCAGTGAAAATTATAATTTCACGATTTAGTTAGAAACCAGGAAAAAGTTGTGCAACTTGATAAATGTTTTATACGCGTGCATTATTTATCATGGACTTGTAGCGGCACTCGACAGCACAAATACCGCTACTCGACATAAACAACTAACGGACGACGGTAGCGCAGTGGTTAGCGCATTAGGTTACGAACGTTCGGAACGCGGGATCCGAATCCCGGCGACCGAAGTCCGATTTTTATTCCATGATTCTAAATAGGAAGAAAATATAGCAGTACCCCCAGCAGCGACATCTACAGCCACCAACCACAATCATCACGGACTCGACTCATCCTCTACAGATTATTTAATTTTTCATCGAGTATTTAAAGCTCGGAGAAAAAAGATTTTTGTCAATACTCGAATCTACCATTATTGTTAATATTATATACAACTATTTACCTATTCGATTTATTTCATCCAACATTGGAAGTTGAGGGAAAATGTTTCAGCGTGAAACTGCTTGTAACGTTATAATTATATTTACCTAAGAAAATGAAATATCTCGCTAGTTAAAAATTGGCTTATTACAGATATTATGTCAAATATTTTTTTAAGTAATTGGCAATTTCTTATTAAAAAGCAAACTATTCGAATATAAGCAGTTCTTCATAAATAAAGAGGAGCAAATTGAAGGAAAATTTTTCTATAAAGGTATGTTATACGAGACGTCTGAATTGAAACCGAGTTGTATGCGAGTCTTTCGAGCAGAAATTTAAAACTACTTTGCTGAAATATTCTCTCTGCCACGATAGCCTTGTAACGCGTGATAAAGGTAGATCTCCTCGTTAAAGTATGAAAGGCCACGATCCTTTCATGACACAAAATTGTTCTGTTCGCTAACAGATGAAAGGTAATTCAGAAGATTCGTGTTTTCGCGCGTTTTCTTTCTTTTTTTTTTTTCTTTCTCTCTCTTTCTCTATACGAACGTGACAGTGATAACTGTCACGAGCGCACGGTTATTCGATGCACGAAACGGTTACAAGATATCGCACGGACGGTTCTTGTTAATCCAATATGTACATTTACGACATAAATCAGACAAGCCAGCAAGCGGGTGATATTTTCTTCGATAGTGAAAAATGAAACACACTCCGTAAATGAGATATCGAACAGAGCTGCAGCAGAAAGCAGAAATGCCGTGAAAACGCTGACAGAGATTCATGACTGCGTTGAAAAGAACGAACAATTAGTCGGCTACGTTCCGCGATAAAATATCTGTTGGCAACTGATACGTTTTCTACCAATTAATTCGCGAATTTTGGATTATTTATCATGCCGTGTTCTAGCTTTCGAGCACCAACTATAAATTTCACTGCGGCTAGGCTGTATTTCCATAAAAGTGATTAACATTTTCAAGCTAACGCAACACGACGTGCCATCGTTATCGAATATCATCTCGGTCGCATATATCACTTCTCCAAAATCCACCCGTTTACGACGAAACATTGATTTCTTCTAGTAAACATATAAGTCGAAAATAACCTTCCACTTTGACGTATCCGTAGTACGTATTTATCAAATTTTTAATCAATAATTTATTTAGCGAGCGAGTAATTTTTTCCATTTCCGTAAAAACTATCGATCATGTTCTACTTAAACTGTTATCTTTCGTGTCACCTAAATATCAAGAGGATTCGATGCCGTTTCGCCAGATCATCAGGAACTCGAAAACTTTTCCAACGGGCCGAACAAAAATAATTAGCCGTTAATGAACGAGTTCTTCTAGTCGTGATTCTCGTTTGACTCGGTCTGATTCTCGTTCTCAAAGGAATTTCGAATGTTTCATGCTGTCGAACAAATTGCGATCAAAGGTTTCCCAATCCGCTTTTGTAAGTGTTTTCACAGATCTGTTTGACGGTTAACTTTTACTTATATCATGCATTTGATTATCGTGATTTGCATGTTTATCAATGCACGACGTTTATTCAGCTCTTTTTTAAAGTGTGAGTGTAAAAAATCCATCACCCTCTACCCGTTATACGGCGTAATTTCCTTGCAGCGTTTTCACAAGCAACTTAACCACAACTTTATTAACTATCTTGTTATGACGTTTTGCATTAAAAAGTTGATCCATTTCCCATGGCGCGGATAAAGCTTCCTCTTACAAACTTCCTACTTGCTTACGGTTAGAATAAAAAAGTTTAAGATTCTATTAATACAAGCTTAAGAACGTGTTGATATGATTTGTGGAAGAACGAAACACTCGCACGCTTCGTTCGCGTATTTTAACGAAGACACGAACAACAAGAGTAAACATTTAATTCTCAGTATCGATTCGTTCGGTCTGCATTGAAAATTGCAATGATATTCGACGCTTTTTGGTTTAACCGATTTATCTTCTCTTACATAAATGTAGCTAGCCACGCACGATAGTATCGCACATCTTTGTCTCTATTTTACACGTGCAAATAAAATAAAACAAAGTAGGTCGACCTATATTCCGTCCGGCTGAATTATTCGAAACAGTTTACAGGCACGGGTTTAACATACTTCGCGTCGCAAACATTTACACGAAATAAATAAAAGCCATGGAAATCTATCGATATACAGTGTGCCCGAAGTTTTCTTCTGACCCGACAGTTCGTTATTATTTCGTATTTTTATCGTAAATTTTTAACGAAGCGTTTGTTCATAGAATATGCTAGTACCATTTGGCAGAAAAAACTGGAACACGCTGTATGATTTATAGCGATTTTTGCAGATTTAAATAACTTAAAGAATATTAAACGATTTAGAAATTTGCAATCAACGTTTTATTCTATTATCCTTGAGGCGAGAATTTGAGCAGGATTACCCAGAATTCTGTAAATTTAATCAGTAGGATAGTTTCTTTCGTCGATATTTCACCGTCACTTTTCCATTAGACGAGAATATAGAATTTTCGATAAGCGATGATCGGTTACGAATACGATAAAAAGGTGTAAAAAGGTATGAATCTACTTGACAAGGAAAGTGCTAGCGGATTAGACGTCGAGAGTATTGTACAGATTAATTACGAAGCCATTGGAGAACAAGTTTCGATAGATCATGCTGTATAATTAATCGTTCTTGCTCTGAAAAGACGAGACGAGATTCTTGAAAGTAACGATTCCTCTGTTCTACGTTAATTACACAGCATTCATTAGTTAAATGGGAATTTGGTTCATTGTTTTCTTATCACTTTGAACGGTTCGCCTCTGCTGCAAACCGGAATGATTTTCAATTCTTTTGGACTCGATCGACTGTCTGGATTGCTATTTGCTTTCCATTAAAGGAAAATTCACTTTTCATGGTAGTCTACGTGATTTCTCGTAATAAAATAGATTAAAAATATACACGTTTCTATCTCTGTGCAAAAATTTACCGCATTTCCATGGAGTTTCTCTCAAAAAATGAGCTACAGTTTTTCTATATGTAAAGTAATATTTTCGAAAGAAAATGGCTCGTACGGCGAAGTGAAAGATGATAAAGGGAAAGGGAATTGACAGAGAAAATATTACCTTAAAATATTACGTAAACACATTGCGACGACAAACATTCTTACATAGGTTCTTTGAAATTGAATTGAAAGTTATGCTTTGCCGCCTTAAATTTCATATTCACTGTTTTCAAGTATTTGCAAGTAGTAGCGCCAACATCCGAGTTTTCGTCACAATCAACCCAATATATATTATGTGTTAATATAAAAAAAATAATGTTATACCATCGCTAAATAAATGCAAATATCCAAAAAGGTAGACGCAAAATCTTGACAATATCATACCATACGTTATACGATATCTGGACTGCGTTCCATCCACATATTCGCTGGAGAACCGCGCAAACTGTAACAATATCAAACGCACGATTGTCTCTTAAATCGTCTGCCTGTAGGATTCTTTGAATTTCACGAATAATAAAGACACCAAGATAACAGCCTTTCGAACCCTCGCTGTAATATTATAAAGTCAATCGTTCGTTCGAATAGAATGACCCTTTGTACGATCGCGAATGACCAACGAGAGATTTTTCTAACGTGTTTCGTCTGCCTTTGTGTCTAGAACGATTCGTAGACCGCGTCGTTCGGTTGACTGACGTGCAAAATCAATCTTTTAGGAACGTCTCGCATTTTTATTCGTTTATTCGGGCTGGCACGGAGGACGATGTATCGCAACTGAGGCGCGCGAGGCAGCAGACGAGAGGAAAGAAAAATGCTCGCTCGGACGGCGCACCGGGATCTCGAGGAATTCCGCAATGTCAGGAGGATTCCTGCGGGACCCCCGGAGTCACCCAATCCGCGAGAATATTCTCCGATAAAATATTCTTAACTGAGCGCGCAGTCGTGTTTGCGCAAAGGGCGGTGGCCTGCTCGACTCAAGACATTCGACCGTGCGCCTCCTTTTCGTCTCCTTTTTCTATCGGTTATTCGATCCTTATCTTCCTTCAGTTTCTAGATTACGCGGCATCAACTGGAGAACCTTGCACGGAGAACGCGAACCTTCCGTGAGAACGGAATTCCAATCCAATGAATTTATCGCCTTCCATTTGACACTGCTTCGATCTCATTCTCATTCTCCTGCCAAGCACCAGATTTATTTGCTTTTCGTTTATTAAAAAATATTCTTCCATCGAATCGGTATCTCGTACTTGGTTGATTATACTTACATCACTATGTTATAAACAGTAGAAACTCGTTCATGCGGGCCACTAATAATAATAATGTTAGAATTTAATCTCGAAATTAAGATTAATAATCTGCGGAAGACGCAATGTTCGTGTTGAAATAATATTACGCGATATTTATTAAACAAAAATTACAGGAAATATAAATGAGCGTTGTAGAATGTTGACAGTTGGCTAGTTATTCTCAGGCTGACTGGACTTAGTGACCCATGGTCCTTGAAAAGATTTTGAACCCCCACTCTCTATGCAGTAAAGAGTGCGACCTGAGTAGATGTCTGTGTGACGTCACATGCCAAGGAACCTTTTAGCAGCTTCTCCATACAAGGCGCTGCGCCGTCAAGGTGCGATACCGACGTGCCCAATGTTCCATCAATATCCTTACGCTTCTTCCGCCGAATTCTCGGAAGAGCGTGCACGTGCTAGCCGCCGCGGTACATCTCACGAACGCACGCTAGTAGGGACATCGGTGCGCAACGAAGGGAAAGATCCGTTCGATCAATCACCTCATCTGTATGCGATTAATATCGTTGTATTCAAGCGGGAAGGAGGTGATTCTACGCGAAAAAAGAAGTCGAAAATATGGAATAAAAATTTTTTTTTTATTTTTTTTTTTTTAATTTTTCCATCGAGACAACGATCTACAGTGAGATCCGTTATAACGTACCGCGCGCGTACCGAGCGAAAATTCAAAGTCAATTTTCTCGAAAACAAAGCCTCGAACGAAAAATTTTTATTCTATATGTCGGAGCCGTCCCTCTGGAACTTCGGGAAAATCCGTAAAATTGCAACTAAAGTTTACAGTCGTAATTAAACAATTTGCCGTCATCCTGCCCAATTGTACTTGTTTCCGGTTTGTGATAATGAACTTTGCCGTCATCCTGCCCAATTGTACTTGTTTCCGATTTGTGATAATAAACGGGCTTAAGGCGACCACCAGTCGCCGAACGTAGCCGCGGTCAACGGGACGGGCGTTCCGTCCAACAAAGGCGCGGAGTTACAGTATGACCCTCATTAAAAGAAACACCCATAGAGGTACTTGACAGTAAAACATTCCAACGGTCCCCTCGGACAGTGAATACCAGATGTGGAGGCACGTACACAGCACAAGCCCAGCCAGCCTGGAGACCCGCTATAAAACCTGGGTCTTCGGCAATTAAGATTTTTGCAAACGGACAGGCAGCTTTTGTTCCAAATCGACTCAGGCAGCTTTTGTCCCAAATCGACCAATCGACAGCGACGCCGATCGGAAGAGCCAGCGTACCTAGATACACTACCAGAGGTTGTCTCGGTGGTGACGTCGGGACGAATATTCATTCCTTCGGGAGATCTCATCGACGAAGGGACCAACACCGCTTGATCCGCGAGTAGTACACGTTCGAGTCAGTGTCAGTCTATCTCTCCTCCCGTTGACCGCGGATTCGTTACCGGACCTAAGACCAACGTCGCTAACATCGCAAGTGCCCAATCACCGCTGTTGATTGTCGAATCAGTGGTGTCCCCCCTCGTAGCATCAGGCCGCGTCTTCGTTATCACACAACGATGGCCAACTCCAAGGGAGGTCTATCAAACGCCCACAACCATGTTCCTGACTCTTCTCCGACATATATTTTCGACTTCTTTTTTCGCGTAGAATCGCCCCCTTTCCGCTTGTACCACCAGTTACCAACCGCCCTGTATATCACTATATTAACGAGTATATTCTATAAGGTTGTTTAGTTTCATTCGATATAAATTCTCTGTCAAAGAAGGAACAATCGCAATCGTGGCACTGAAATTTCAATATGTAGATATGAGTCTGAAGATGAAAAAATGCATATAATATATAGAAATGTGTAAAGTATTCAAAATAGAGTATTTGTTATAATATCTGATGGCAGATGAAACAAATTTCTATTTAAATTTCATTTGTTTAGTTATGTTCGTAAAAATAAAATAATGCATAGAAACCTGTAATTTACTAGTATTTACTGGAACTAATAAGAAGAGCCGGAGAGGAAGAGATAACAATCAGAGCTATTCGGTTTTCCGAACTGTCTTGTCCAGGTAAACTGTCTGTTCGGATAAACGGCGCTTTACTGTACTTCTTCTTTAAATCTATTTTTCACGTAAAAATTTTTAATTAAACGTTCGCTTGTACCAAATTGCTCCTTCTATGTTATTAAGACCGTTATAAAGGCTGGAGGGTCAGCACATTCCGCCAGCAGACGCGTTTATAATTTATAATACCTAAATGTCGAGCAGTCGCATGCAACAAATTTTCGCTCTCAAGCGTGGAATAATCTAGGATCCAACTTTCTCCAGCCACCTAAAATTCCCAACCACTGTCGTATAAACAACAGTCAACTACTCCTTACCACTACCTACGTCCCAGACAACCGATGGAAACATTCGTAATTTTGCTATGTAAAAAGCTTTTTACTTTCTCGGGATAGAATGTAACTTAATTTTGAAGCATTCAAACGTTTACTATGAGTAAACGACATATTCGTGATTCCTCGCGTCTTCATCATAATAAATTGCGCTTTGTCTCAATGTTTCGCGCACATTCCTAGCTAGACCTAAAGAATGTAAATATTTACCGAAGAACTAAATAATTCCGTCAGGATATTTTAAGGACATTTAAAGTATCTGAATACAATTATTCTTTATTACAATATTTACATTACATACATTATTACAATACATTTAATACATTATTACAATATTTACGAGTCTCTCGCTCTCTCCGTCCCCCTCTCTCTCTTTCTATACCATGACCTACGCCCTTTGTATTATCTGGCATATCATGTTGCATTGTGCCTTCGTTTTCCTAAAGGTAAGCGCTTGTAGCTTCGGAGGTTTGGAGAGCAAAGGTTGCGCCTGACCGGTTTTTTATCTGAACCCGACAACGTCTACGCTCGTGCAAATTTAAACAGAATTGAACTGAAGTTAAAGAATGTCGAGGAAACGTTGAAACAGAGCGCCGATAAAAACACGATTGACAACCGGAGAGCCGCAAGTATGTAATTTAGTTTACGGCGTGAATGCATTTTAGCGAGTCAGGTCTGACTTTTTATACTTCGTATCACTAGCAAGTTAAACCAGTGGAACGGCAAAAATCGATTGGCCGTCGGGAATGGAAACAGGTGATATATCAAATGTCGGATTACTGATGGTAATAAAAAAGCACGAGGATCGGAGAAACGGAAGAAGAAAAAACTATAGCAAGAGAAATGTCTTAAGAATACGAAAAGACGTTTGCTTTCCGTCAAAGCGTTCCACGTTTTTGCTTCTCCGTGAACGTCGGCTTTTGTCTGGTCGCAGCAATGTTTGATTGTATTCGACGAGGAACGCGGAAAGGCAAATGCAGCGAGGAAGAAAGAAAGAGAGCAACTCGCTGGAAAATGGTCCTCGTTCTCTGCGAGTCGCGGTGTTTTTATTGGCTTTATCGACAATTTTCCGCCTCGACTTACCAACCAAATTGTCTATTATGTCGAACGCCAGGTAGTTGTGGACATTACAACGTGAAAACCGGCAAGGAGACATAGTTGTCAGCGAAGGATGATGGCGAATTCGTACGAGCGAACAATGCAACGAGAAACGCGACTATGACATTTTTGTAGGATCAAATTTTTATTCTTCCACGTGGAAACACTTGAAATATTCGTGAAAGAACGTTGATCGAATAACAGCTGCAAATATCGAACATGGAAAATTGAATTTACAAACGTTGCAGTAGTTATGCGAATTCATAGAATCGGGTGTCAAATTAATTTCCCGCTAAAAATTATACGTAGTAGAACCACGTGCGTAAATAACAGAATAAAATTCGATCGTTTTTATTAAGCGTACGTAAATAGTAGTTTTTAACACGAACCCATTGCTACTCGCGTTTATATCTTTCATTAATAATTTTATCAAATCGCACCAATAGCATTTTCGTAATTTGCATTGTTAAACGGTTGATTGATGTTTAATTTAAAAATGAAATTGAAAGCAAGCTCTGAAGAGCGAGACCAACCAATGAAACGAAACGATATAATCGCTTGGTTATACAAATTAAAATGTACGAACCATGAGTTATTAGCATCGAAATTCAATTTTTCATGATATTGAGGTGGTGTTAAACGTGTTAGGTTATTAAGGAGACGAGTGGTAAAATGTAATGGTCGATGTATTTTAAAAGCACTTTGAATACAAGTACGAAGATAGTGTATGTCGATCGCAACTGTCTCTCGCTCGATTCTATCGTAGAACTCGCTCTGATAATTCGCTATGCTGATCGCTATGAAGACTCTCGTAATGATACTGACTGATAATACTCGATGAGGATATTGATACTGATTTCTAGAGAGCATGTTCGTCTATTTATAACTACAGTTGTTGTTACAAAAGTTCGAATGTAATTCCGGTTGGCGATTACAAATAACGATGATAATTCTTTGATCTGGAGTTCATTATTTTTTGAAACTATCAGATCGAAACAGCGTTAACACTCTAAGGCACTAGAATATTTTAAATTCTAATTCCAAATTCCAAGTTTCATCAGTTCGTGCAACGATAGAAAGATCGACGAATCGATCTCGATAATAATTACAGCAATTGACAAATGACTCGTCGAGACTACATCGAAACGTCACTGAAGTTAAGAGAGAACAATTTTAGAAGAGTCGTAGCAGCGAGATAAAAGATTTTCATGAAAATTCCGTAAAGAGCTCGGTAAATCGATATTATTTTCTTTGTTAAATTGGTTTTCAGGAATAAAGCACAGCTCGTTAGAATAATCGTGGAACGTTCGTGAGGCAGAACGATAGAACAGAAGTCACATACGCAGCATCTGTCAGTGACTCGGTCGGCCGAAAATGCTCGCTCGTTTCTCGGACGAATCGTTTGCGGCTTATTAGCTTCTGTTCCCGCGTTATTCGTTTCTGTCAAGTACGAATGGGTCCCCTACTTGATAAATTATCCTGCAATTTCGGAAATCGTTTTCATCAGTAGCAGTCTATCGTCAACACTTCGACTGCACAACCGTTAAATTGCTAGAGGTGTTTTAAGTGTACACACGAGGCCAGCGAACAAGCTGTACGGTGCATACAGAACAACACGAGAATTGCTTCATTATCGCTGTTTATTCACCGCTCGGAAAATAACTCTATTCAAAGGATGAGTAACACGGTTTCTACGGCAAACAGCCGCTGACAAATCGAGCCTTTGTTTTCCATCGTTGTCGATCTCGGTCATATTTTGTCTAAAAACTTGAACGTTATTGTCTCTCGATTGAGTTCGTTTCTGCAGTTTTCTATTCGATCGACTGCTAATAATCGTGCAAGATGACAATCGAGTATGTTTCGCCCTATATCCTCGTTAATTAACGTGAAATCGTTGTTAGCGTTTCTCAACCTCGTGCCATTTATCAACTTTGTGTTTACGTTGTCGGCAAACGTAAAATTAGTCATCACTTGAGAAACGAGTTTTAATCGTCGGTCGAGCGTACTCTCTTTACATTATTAGCCAATATAAAACATTTGTAGAACGCGATTTCAAAGAATTTGGAGTAATCGAATATTTAATTGGCCGTGTACGTTGTTATCCGATGATTAGTAAGGAAAGTCCATCGAATTCGACATATCGCGGATGCTTCACGAAGAAAGGTATCTCGTGCTTCATCCACAGCGAATTATACTTATACTGACGTTTATTCGTCCATGTTCAAAAATGATTTTGCTTGTTCGGGGAAATGGAACAGATTTTAATTTGCATATCGATGATAGGCAACGGTTGATCATTTCGAACAAAATAGATAGCTGCGTAACGTGTAAGATTTCGCTGGTATTTCATCGGCGATGGTATTGTAATGATATTACGGCAGCGGAAAGTCGGCGAGTACCAGTGGAGATGACGAATCACGGTATGGAAGCAGACAGGAATATGTTTCGGGTGTTCGTTTATGTAAATTGCCACTTACCGAGGAAATCGTTTGCGGGCTCTATTACCGCGGAATAAAATACATAACGAGGCGGCAGGTAGAAACGAGCAGACCAAGGAAGAACGTGAATACGCCTGGCAGAAACCTACACTGAACAGGGAACACGAGGCCGTGTGTACAGAGTGTGTTTCACGAGCTGTATAATGAGCAGACATTGGGAGGTTTTCTCATTCGATAATACCTCTGAGTGAATAATTTTCATTTTAAAGGAGAACCCAGTCATTTTGTTCTTTTCTTCTCGGCCGTTTTAACAGGGACTAAATCCTAGAATGAGCTTTATAAAGCAACTAAATTTATCCAACACCTAACGGATATCACGTTTCAGAGAAATTAAATACTCGTTTCTTTCAGCAATTATACCACACACAGGATCTTACGTTCTCCAGTGGCTCATTGTAGATCACTGAAACGCTATAAACGCATGCATAACGAGTAAACATCGAGAGATCTTTCTTCGTTCGACGATACTTCCTCTCGGCGAATGATCTTCGTTTTAAAGGTGATTTCGTTCTTCTCTTTCCCCCGGCCGTTCTAACAGGACCTAAATTTTACAACGAGCTTTATGAAGTAACTTTTCGTCAACGACTAACGGATATTATATTTCAGAGAAACGAATGATCCGTTTCCTGCTGCAATTACGCTATACACGCAATCTCAGGTTTTTAGCGGCTTATTGTAGATCACGGAAACGCTATCGCAGCCGATGTTCTTGCATTTCTAGCTATATCCTTAGCAGCCACAGAGTCATAAATCATGGTTGCATTCAAGCTTGTCCCTTGCGATAGACCGACCTTCCACGAAAGGACAAGTTGAATCCCTTCTCGAGCAATTACGTTTCTGGAAATCCAAGGTGATGAGCTTTCTAAGGTGATGAAGTTACACGCTGAAAACGATGCAATTTGCCGCTACTACGAGAGAAGACGCGAACCAGCGTAATAGTTATCCGCCAAACAATTATCGTTGTAGAAAATTAATGACGAGTTTTCGATGCTCGAAACGTATCAAATCGCGAAGGTTGAAATCGATACGGGAAGATTCTATATATACAAATTGTCGTTCTCAACAGGTGTCGTGTAATTATTTCAAATGAATTAAGTTAACGATCGTTAGCGTGTCTTTGGTATCGTATACCGAGTAGAAATGAATTCGATTAACGTCGATTCGATCCGTCACGATACGACATGCATATTCATTGATGCAACGCCCATCGCGGAAAGATGCGACATGATGATAGGTCCGTAGGTGAATTCCGCGAAATTGCAATGCCACTGACAAAATGGAGCGATGGTATTTTATCCGACGCGTTCGCGAATACGAGGAGGGAACGGACGAGGACCGCTCGTATATCCGTCTCTTCAGGAAACAGCTAGATGTATACTCGAAAAATTGCAAATAACAACGCTCGTTGTCGAGGAAAATACTATATTTCGCTACGTTTTCGAATTTGCGAATGTACTCGTTTTTGTACACAGTTAGAAATGTTTCTTCGTAATTTTTGTTCAAATCCGATAGAGTTCAGTTTTTAATAGAACGTGTACCTATGTTCGGTAGAATTTAGCGTAGATTTATTTTTCCAAGCGCTTTTACGCAAGAGGCTATTCTGTTAAAACAATTTCACAAAGTATTTTATGCGCTGTGAAAGTTGGAACGGTTCACCGGGCTCGCGCCACGTCAAAAATCGAGATCCGTTTCGTCGTTTATCTTTTGACGAATAACACGTTACACCCGGCCACTTATTTCATCCTTCAGACAGTCTGTACTCATTCATCAACTTTCACAAAACATGATATGTTATCCTTCCCTGACATTTTTACGTTTCAAGGATCTCGCAATTTTATCGAGTGGCTAGAATGTGTCATCTTCCGGTGTAGAAGCTTGTCACGGACACACAATTTTCCATAGTACTTCCATTGCCCTCTTGTTTAGAACAAATTTATGGATGAAGTCGATATTAATGATAATCAAATGCACATAATTCCTCTCGCCGACCAGAGGTCGTGACTGCGCTTTAATAATTTTCTGACACCATTTTGTTCCGCCGACGTACGTCGAGACGACGATAGTGTAAATTTTCATTAATATATCAAAACAAAGGTACAAAAATGAAACTTGTAAACGTTGCGACGATAAAAAATTATAGTCCGTCCCGATGAAAAATGTACGTTTAAACATGCTCGCGCCTCGTTTCATCTCGAATATTAACCGATAAATATTATCGCAAAGAAATCAGCAATTATTCTTCACAAATTGTACGTGAAACATCGAATTACAACACCGTTTTTAAGTATACCAGCAGATATCAGTTGGTCGCTGTACCATTTAAATGGAAACCTCTATCGTGGAAATTTATACATTCGTAGAACCGGATGAAAAATAATTATCTCGCGCGGTAGGAAGAGAAACAGTGGGACGAAATAAAAAAGAATTGATAGCGAATTTTTAATTCGATTTTGAACACGCTTTCTATTTAAAAAACGATAAATATCGATACATAGGAAAGTGTACAGTTAAACGCCAACGAATTCGACAATGTTGCTCGTATTTCCGAAACGTTCGCCGAAAGAGAAATTACACGCGAGTTGCCGCATAATTTCGTGTAACGAGCGGAAAGTATAGCCTTTGATGTGAGCGGAATAGCGTACGAGACAAGAGGTAGCCAGGCCACAAAAGGAATAAAAAGGCTAAATAGAGGGGAGGCTGCGCTAAGACTTAACCCTTATGTTAAGTTTATGAGAGGGCAGGCTGCAAGCACTGGAAATAGGTGCGCGAGGTCGAGGGAAAAACGCGTAGACGCGCCCCACCGACGGGGAGTTAAGCTGGTGTAAGCTGCCTGCGAAATTATGAGAGGGATAATGCCCCGAGATCTCTTCTGGAGAGATAGTCGCGACTGGAATGTGGCACGTGCCACATACTTTTACCACTTTGGACAATAACCGGAGCTTGAATTTATTTTCTAACATTATTTTACCGACTCTTTTCTCGCTGGCGCATCTGAATTACGGAAACCAGGCTTCACCTTTTCCAGCTAACCGGTTCCAATTTTATCGTATTCCTTGATACTGCCACTATCTACGAGAACGATAAACGTGAATAATAGAAAGCCAGATATCCGATGTATTTCAACAAAATCACTATCGCGTGAAGTACGATAGGGTTCGTGTAACAGACATCTTTATTGTACGATGATATCGTGACGATACCATTACACGATTATTTTTATGATTTCGATATTTCCTTTCGTATATTCGATGTAACATTCAATTTTTGCAAACTGTTACACAGGGTGTCCTGCCTGAAAAATGCAATCTGAACGTCTTCTTTGCTTTCAATATGATGTTTGTCATAGGAAACGTGTATTCTTTTTATTGCATCTTGCAGCAGACGAGAAAATACATTCGAATACTTTGAGGTGATCATGAACATCAATAGAACGATGATATTGTAAGACAGTGTTGTTGGATTGTAGGTATGTGAAGTCGCGGTTTATGTTATTAAACGTTCAAAGCGATGATTTTTCGTTTTTAATCTTACCGATTTGTCTTTAGCTTTTTAATTGTTTTCATGTACGATGAACGCGATTTGCGATTGACAAATCGTTCTTTCTACAGCCATGTAGCTTCTTTTGTGCACCGGTTTGCCTCGACATAGATGTAAATCAGATCAAATCTCTCTTGTTTCGAATAATTATCTATCGCGGAACGTTTACCGATACAGTAACGATCGCTATGTAATCAGCTAGCTAGAGAATGGCTCTTGTTTATATCTGTTGATAAACGTAAATTAATGCATTCAATAATTCATTGTTCTCCACTCTCTTTACCAACGAACATCATTTCGAACATTTAATAACCTAAATCGTAAGCCCACGTACCATCCAAATATTGCCCTACAGTATCATCGTTTTAGTATTCAAAATGATCCGAACATATTCGGATCTATTTTCTCGTCTGCAATTTGCTACGAGATGCAATAGAAAAAAATACACGTTGCCTGTAGAAAGAATGACAACGATCTCGAAAATCTAAAAAAAGAAAAAGTTTTTCTTCCATGGTGTTCCTCCCCGGAAATCCTTTAAATCTTGCTACAGACATTTTTCATGACGATGAAGACCAAGAAGACGTTCAAACGGTCTCTTTCAGCTAAAATTATAGCTGTAGAAAATTTTTGATCCATTTTGTCTTATTTTAATCGCTCTAAAACATTCGGCAACACGATGGTCATCGACGACCGCCGTGGTAGTCAACGCGTCAAGCGACGAAGGATAAGGTCCAGGGGAAAATTCCTCGCAGAAGTTGATCATAAAATATATTTCAATAATGGACAGTAACGAACTGTACGACTGAAGTAGTAAAAAAGTAACGAAAATCTTTTCTTTCCATACTAAAATTAATAATCAGCATTCGCGAATATCGCTGTTGGATTTGAACCTTCTCAAAACGATCGTGAAACGATCGATGGTCGGGTACGGTTTATATCGTCGGAGTTAGTACCGCGCCAGCGGAATTCCGAAACGGCTCGTATATTTTTTCATTCGCCGTATCTATAGCCCTGTACTGAAAAGGCCGCAGCATCTTGCGACGATAGCAGCGTAAATCGCGTTCATCGTATCGCGATAACGCGTTGCTACGATCGCGTTCAACGTTTATCTACGAATTCAAGATGTCGAAGCCGGTGGAAAATTCTATTACGGAAGATTTCTACGTTACAAATACAGCGGCTAGCATGCAGATTGACTTTAACTAGCCTCGCTTAATGAAACAGTCCTGTGGCTAATCGTGTCAATAAGAGGGATCCTATGGCGTTAGTAGGCAATTGTTATGGTTATTGTGTCGAGTTTCCTCGATGAAATTGTCTATTCATGCAAATGAAACTGACTAGAATAATCTTCGGACGATAATCGTCCTCGTGAATTTCAGTTCAGAACGTATATTATCGTAATTATCGCTAAGTATATGGAGGATATTAATTGAAAACCGCGTAAAATAAAAGATCATTATGATTAGAATTTAGTCTTATGGAAATACGTATCTACGACATTAAAAAGGAGCACCTGAAGCTATTTACGATCGATCATCGATTTATCATACATGCAAATTCAATTTGATCGTTATACTCGTATAAGGAAACTTTTATTCCCGTATAAACTGAAGAACGATTAATTATTTCTCAGATATTAATCGCGTTTGTAGCACCATTTGTTTTCCGTTCGTTCGCGCGAGATTTAAACATTTTATCCTAATTATTCGCCGATCAAAGAGCTCGTTTTGTTACGTTTGATATTATTCACCGTTTAATCTAATCGTGTGAATTTTCTGAAAAGCAGCAGGGATTAAGCGACGGGGGCGATTGGCAATCAATTACAAACGGCAATCATCGCGCGATTACTTGCACCGCCAGACGCGAGATCGTTCTCATATAAATCACGCGACAGCCTCAGCCGAAATGGGAAGCTATGAAATCGCTGGCCATGCTGTCTTGCATGTATGTACCCGCCCCTCTATCCGATTTACGGATCTCCGTTCCGTTATCCGCCTCCCCTTACTTTAGTATCTGGCTCCTTCTCACTTTCGCCTGTACAACGGAGAAACCGAGGAACCGCAGATTCCAAGCCTGCATTGACGAGACGTCAGCCCCAGATGCTACCTTCCCTTGTACCGATTCCACCCCTAATTTCTGTCAACGTAGCGCCAACGTCGAATCCGATTAGATCGTTGTCATTAGTTTCGCACAACTGGCAATTCGAAGATTATTTTAGGTTTACACCGAACCTTGCTTTAACTATAATATTTTCTGCCTATACTTTATTGCTGTCTCCAAGAAATCCATTAAAATCAGCAGATGTTCGTATTATTTATGAATTTTGTATTTATGAATTTCTTTGCTTTGCAAGTTCACGCTGCTTTAAAAGACATCGTGTTACGAGTGGTTGAATTCTACTCGACAGTCACTTTCGACATAGAAAAATATATATGACGTTCCATTCAAAAAGTTGCATTCGTTCTATTCGCGTTTCCGAAAAACATCGGAAACGTGAAAGATTGACGCGCATTGTGTCACGTCGTTCGGAAAATATCGTAAAGCTCTTTCCTCTTTCGTTCCTTTCCCATACTTATCGTTTATCGTAGAAACGGTAACCAACGATGATACGAAAATCATGTACATCGTCTCCCATCGGAATTCGAAATATTTTTCCACAGATTCATTGCCCTGGTTGTGCGGCTCAATTTTTTCGAGTCGCAGGATCGTGTTAAGCCATAATTGCAGCGTTATTAGTCTCGAACCGTACCGTATGACGCTCGAGGCGAATTTTTTCCCTCCAGCGTTCAGCAATTAACTTCTACGATCAATGGAACAAGTGTACCGCGTGAAACGTGCAAAACGATCTAATTATCATTATACTGAAAATCCACTATCTCCGTTTTCATAGTTCCCATTCACCGGTACTAATTACCGGTGATTCAACCGCACGTTACGCAGCCCCTGTATTCGTTCGAAAGGAGACGCGCTCAAGGGAAAGCTTTTCTCCAGCGATTTCGCGACAGAGACGTTTTCGACCGGCTGGAAACTAGACGCGGCTCGTTTCGACAATGAGGAGAAGCCGAATAATGGCCGTGGCACGGCCCTTTTTTCATCTGTGCAATCACGGCGATCGATTAACACGGACGCGCGTTGGTGTCTGGCTGTCCTCTGCGGAACAGCGCTATAAATTTTCTCTGTGCTGCGCTTCGACGGGGAATTCAATTTTCTTCCTGACGAACAACTACATTTCCCTCTCTGGGCCTTGTTATTTTTATTTCCCATTCTTCTGGCGTTTCTTTTCCCTAACTTGACGAAGAATTTTTTTTAGAATACCCACGAATTCATGAATAATTTAGGCAGGCGAATCTGTAACGGTTAATATTCTTTTTGCTGCGATTTTTTAGTTTAGTTCTTAAAACCGTTCTTACGGAATTTAATCGTCGATTTGATAATCGCACTTGTACAGTACGAAAATGAATTAATTTCAAAACGATTCAAACGTTGCTTCGCGGGTTATTTACGCTTTTATAATTATTCGTTTTATTATTTATAGCTAGGACGAATATTTCCCGTCGTATTTACAGTTGTTTTCATCGTTAACTCGAAACAGCATAAATCACACTGCCTGATTTATAAGCTTCATTTTTAGCTTCTCTGATTAAAATTGGTTTTTGTCTGCCTAACTATCATGTTGTTTCCGAAACGTTTTACTAGCATCGCGTGACACGCCATTTTGAAAATATTATTTTATTTATCATGACTGTCTAACCAACGTTGAATTTCCTCGGGGTATTTTCGTGTAACAAAGATATCGATTTTCCGAATTAACCGCATTAAAGCATAGTTCTAGGGAAACATTTTATCTCGTTTCAATCTGCAACAAAGCAACGTTTTCTACAAATAGCTGCATGTACAAATCGTAGAAGAGAATCGAGTGTACGTGCATCGAAGAATATAATTGGATCGAAAACGTATCGAGAACATAGTAGGATTAAATTCTTTTGGAAATTGCAATTATGTATATCATTGTTGCCTCCTCATCCATTTCTATAATTATCTATTATAAAATAAAGTTAGATTTTCCATCGTTATATCCTATAAAATCACATCTTAGATCCTTTTACTAAATTCTTCTAACAATGCTGACTTTTTCGTCTATTTCCGCGTATCGAAGCAATTTTTCATTCTTTCCACGTTTTTGTTGAAATTTTGCTTTGCTTCAAAGAATTAAAGTAACGCACGGCGATAAAAGCTATTGGATGATATTCTAGAAACTCGGAAGGTTGTTCAAGAATTTCTGGAGATTTTTTTAAAACGCAAAAACCTAAAAAGCCACAAAGGTTTAAACGCCTCAGTATGCGTACAACGTCAGTAAAACCAAAGTTGCAGACGGAAGGATAATTACCAATTATCGAGTTAAGTTAGATTCGCCATTGTTACATAGTTAACCTACAAAAAATAAAATTTCACGCCCGTTTACTAGATTCGCCTAACAATCACGACTATATCGTCGTTACTTTTTCGTCTATTTCTATAATTACCCTTGATAACAGAGTAAAATTAGATTCGTCATTATCACGTTCCATGAAACGAGTCTCAGAGACGCCTTAACGTGTCACATCGACCTCTTAATTTCCATTAGAAGGAAAAGTGAGCACAATAAATTGCTCTCGGTTGGTATCTCGACGTTACACCCTGACGTAAAACATTGAAGCGCCGTGATACATCTTAACACACTCCTGAATGCGTTCCATGAATTACGAGGAAACAATTATTATCAGGCCACGACAAAGAGTTAAATCTCGCAGTGCACTTTTGTCCTCCTAAGTCGCGCAAACGTCCTTTCAAGAGGCCATGAGCCATTTCCTCTTGGTCTTTCGTCTTAACTGAACAAAAAAGCTATTTGCATCGCATAAAAGACCGGCTTGATGGAAGGTGCAAATAGGATGAAGATAAGGGCCGTCATTAGCCAGGCTAGAAACAAGTTCGTGGAAAAAGTAAGAGGCAGAAAGTAGGGAAAATAAAATTTCTTCCACGATTATGGTGTATTCCCATATAAGCGATCTTATCGTGTCTGGTCAGGTTTAGCGACTGCTGCATACTTTAGGACCATCCACCGAATTTTTCGATGATACCTTTTTATCGCGCGATACATTTCAGCGGAGGTTCGTGACCGATATACATACTCGAGTCACGCGCCTGGAAAGTTTCAATTTTGATCCTAACACACTTTTTCACGGCCTTTCTTGCGTCTCTGTGCCTCCGACGTCTAACGTGTTACAGTTTTATCGCGTTATAGTTGCTCCAAATCTTGCAGCGACTTACTTTTGGGACGTAAACATGAAACTATGGGAGATGAATAAAAAAAAAAAAATATTTGGCGATAATGAAGCTGTTTACGAAAGATTTGTTTTATCGTCATTTGGAAAAGTAAAGATATTGAGAAGACATTCCCGTAATATTATGCAGTAAGTGGACAAGTATAACACCTGTCGATAAAAGTTTATCGAATATTCTTTTATCGAAGGTATCGGCTTCTTGGAATAGTTTATGCAGCAGTTGATCGGAAAAGCATCCTTTCAGCGAAACGTCTTTGGATCACATTTTACCGAGTGGTCAGTAAGGGCCAGTGGCCCGGAAAAATACTTTGAGACGCGAAGATGGTTGGTATGCAGCCAAACTGCGAGAGTTTCGTATGCGGCCCGCACTATACACTTCTCTAGTACTTTAAAGTACGAGCAACACAGTCCATGACTCCTTAACTACGAAAAACGGTACAAACTCGCACACCATGTTGAAAGTTTTGCAAAGGCAATTGAGAATTCTCGACAAAACTCACGAGACGTGTAACAGAGACGGAGAAACGCGGATAATTTTTTGTATCAACTGCGGAAGAGATTTTTTTTCTTCCTTCGATATCGGTTACTCGTTAGCACGTTGTATTTCATCGTCCAATTGCGTTTATATTCTTTCAAATCGTAACATTTATTCGATTCCGTGTGAGAGCCGGATATTAATTGTATAGAACGTGGCTACGTTTCGAGCATCTTTCCGTTGTCAAAAACACGCGAATCGCGGTCTTGTTTCCTAAGGCTGCTTTAATCGATTCGTTAAACTCGGTAAAAATTCGTCTCTCTGGCTGCGACACGATCTTTTCATGTCAGGCATCGATTTTCTCGTTGCAACATGACGCCCTCGATAATAAAACGGTCTCTTCGACTTTTTTCCACTCGACCAGGCATTCCGCCCTCTTCGTTCTTCTAGCTGCTGAATAAGCTGAAGTTAAATAATGATTCCGGGAACAGGACACGCTCGCTCAGCCACATCTTCGAATAATATAACGGGTCTGTCGCTGAACGATGAACCAATAATTTCGGATTGCTGTACCGTGTGCGAGTGTGGAGTGTCGTCTCTTCCTTGCAAGGATTCTCCGCTCGTACCGTGACGGTCTTTTCCTTTAAAACCCCGTCTCGGCAAATACCGAGTACGGCCTTTTCCACCGATACGAGTTTTCGCCTATCCTTCGTACCCGTTCACCTATTTCCAGTCAATAGGATTCGTCCACCCTCGTTACACGACACACCGAGGGTAAAGCTGATCGAGGTGAAGAACGACTTTCGCCAAGGACAATGTTGTCATTTTTCTTCGTCGAGCCAAGAAATTGATTACTTTCATATCCGTGCATAATAAATCGCGGGTTAAGCTCCGTTCCCGGGTGTCTAATGCCGTAACATTCTTTACAATTGTAAACGAAAACAGATGGTCTTCGTTTTTTAAATCAGGCGTCGTACTAGGAACATGGCTGCGAGAGGATTGAAACGAATCGAACGACCGTGTCGTTAAACGATAGAGCAGGGAACTTTATTGGCAACAACACTGAAAGAAAGACCGTAATATAAATGTGAAATATGAAGTCTTGATATAGCTAAGGTATGCTAATAATCGAAACTGTTGTAAAAGATGTATACTCTAAGTTGTAATTTATTGCCAATGCTATATTAGCAACTGTAAATCAATGTGACAGCGCGCATCGTTTTAATAATCCTTCCACGCACGTTATATAATGCAGAGAATCAGGAAGAAGCGTTCCTTAAATTTTGCTTATGGGGTGCGTTACCATAACAACGCCGCTATCAATCATTCGGACATAATCTGGGTAACATCCTGAATAATTCCGGAAAATGGAATCTCTACCAGATGTGGCCCAATCTTTTAAATTTACCGTAATAATTGTGCACTGAAACAAAAAAAAAAAAAAAAAATATACATATATATGTATATATATGAAGTTTTGCAATACAATTTTAGTACGTAACGTGGATTTTAGTAACGCAAGTAAATTAAGAGTAACTTTGAGTCCTTCGTATTCCTATTCTTTTACTTTATCCAACCCGCGTGTCATAGATAACACGCAATTTCTTCTTGATAGAATTTTCTTTTAACGATCTTTGATGTTTCCAGTCACGTTCAGCCCATACAAAATTTCATTACAACAAATGTTCACGAAGGAAGCGATAGTTGCGCTACATATCGTTCTCAAACGCATTATCCATCCTCTATATCCTCGCAATATTTATTCCACTGTAGCCTTCCACTCAGCTCTCCCTTAGCATGGGAATAAATTCGTCTGCAACTAACACGAGGGTCGACAGTGTGGTCGACAAAGTGCGAAAATCGATTTTCCGCACCCTACCACGAATGAAAACTTCCGGCCTTTAAAGAGTCTCATTATTTTCCTGCCAGGAACGATCGTTCCTAGTCGAATTCGACCACCCTCATCTCTCTTTCTCTCTCCCTTCGCCAGTTCTCGTCGACGCCGAGAGATCGAGGGACGTGGACCGACGTGGAGGGGGATGAGATTGATAAATTATCGGCTTGAAAAATGCAAAACCGATACTCCCACACCC
>NT_176740.1:2325870-2347845 GCF_000188095.3 Bombus impatiens | reverse complement strand
TACTCCCACACCCGCCATGACTGCAAGCTTATATACGTACACGGTTGAGTGGTTGTTTTGTGTGCGGGCGTCCGCGCGCGCGTCCGCATAACCCAGCGTGCGAGAGTAAGTTGCCTGTGCGATGAATTCAGGCGAACTCGTGTTCTGCACATAAATTCCGACGCGCTGCCGCGTCGGCTGTCATACGAAGGCGCGTTGAAAAACTACAGGCTGTATCACCAGTGCATCCTTCATTTTTTTCACCCTAACACGCTGTGTTGCCGTGGTTGAACGTTGGCTGACTTGGAGCACACTGACGATCGGGCCGTGAATTAAAATATTGTTGCCGAATTTTCGCAGCCGACACTATATAAAATACCAAAGATTTTTGCGCTTTTTGCATTCGCCACTGCTTACTCCGATTGGAATTTCAAGTTTCCAGCTACGGTCTCTCCATTCCAAGCGCACAAATTTCACGTTTCAACGTCGATCTTGCTCTGTGAATGCTTTCCTGTCGCCATTCGACGGCTGATAAAAACCAAACTATTCCATGCAATCTGCATTTTTCCTGTAATCACTGTTATAAATAGGATACGAAATGTTGGCGTTAAAATTTCGCGAGAACGGCGAAACTTGGGGATCGTGGACGGGAAAGCAAAACAAAAAGTGAATTAAACGCGGAAATGCGCACCGCTCAGAATGGTGCATGTGCATACAACCAAGATTGAAAGCTCAGGAATACGCTGATTTATAAAACGCCGCGGTAGAACGGAACGCTGTTCTCTATGTTGTTAATGGTTCTCCGTAATTTGTATAAATTGCCGGGAAATTTATGTTTTTCCGTCGGTTCCCCGACCGGAGAACGCTTTATTTAATCGAACGAAAACTCATTTTCTCTATCCGCGTTTTATTGTTCGTGTTCCGTTGTTCGTGTTCCGTTGTCCGCATCGTGCTATGTCGTTTATCATTGTTTTCCTATCGCCGCTTATTAGCCAGGTGGAGATAGGAGAGAAGCTAAAGTGAACGTTTATTCGTTCTTTCGAGAGGAATCATTACGATGTTCTTAATTAATAAATATCTCGTATCCATCGCTTATGCATTTTTATACGACGAAATTATTCGGTTGAAATGAGCAAATAAGGAGGGAACCCATATTTCAATAAATAATGAAAACACAGGCACAGACGTGAATTTGGAAATATACGAAATATTTGATAAAACAGACAGTTTGTACGAACAGAGTATGATTAAATTATTAAAACCGTTATGGCGCATATTAAATAAAAAATGAAGAAGTTATTCGCGAGATGATTATATTGGAAGAACAAATTACGTATTAATTTATTCCAGAAATAATTGAATATTTTTGTACTTTGAATACGAATAAAATAATAATCATTGTTATCGCATAATCAACGATCATAATAATAATCACAGGCGGAGATGATTCTTTTTAATATAAATATTGACGATAATTCGCGTTGCGTCGAATAATTCTCTAGAATTTTCGTGCATAATATTTCACCTCTGAATTTTACCGCTCCCTTTAACGTACGAAATATTTCATGCGTAGAAATTTCAGTTTTAATACTGCAAATAACGCGGAGAAATTACGCAACGCACTTTTACAAATATTTCTTCCGCGCGTTTGTTACCAGGCAAAGAAATGGAACGGGTTACGTAAATAGGGCAAAGTGCGTGTGCATCGTTACGTAGATCAGAAAGATATCAAAGGAACAGTTGGAAAGCTTCATCGATACCACTCTTTCGTATCGTAGCTGCATTATGAACGTATCACCGTTCATGTCAGAACCCTTGGCTTCGAATTCTCCTCTGCCGTTCATCGCAATAAAAGGCACTGAGCTCCTTTTAGTCTTCGAGTATCGATACGTTGAAAAAGAGCGCGCTGAAGATCGTTTATTGTTTCATTGTCAGGAAGCAGTGATACAAATATGGTGGAACGAATAATCGATAACGGTTACTGGTTGTACTCTAAAGCACAAATAATCTAAGTTGAACGATTAAATAAGTTAATCACTTAACTTATTTAAACGCTATAATCAACGAAAAGGAATCCTTGAATCTTCAGCTTCAAAATCTCTTGGCGCAACTAAACGTACTAAAACTCCAATTTTTTACGCATAAAATTATCGTGTTGACACAACCGCGAGTCCAACACCGATCGAGAAATAGTTCACGATACTCAACGATTATATCGTATTTTGCAGTTTGATTTGCAGTTTGATTGATCTGTCATAACAGATGACAGATTATTCGATATTCTTGCAAATTCGTCAAATACGTACAACCAATGTACTTGAATTCCTAATATAGTTAACACGAATTTTCAAACATTTTTCATTGTGGGTTTCAACCTGGTTAAATATACTACTGTAACGCAATGCAGATCTCCGATGTCTGCAAACTACATTCGGTAAACAAATTTACTAGAACCTTAAAATTGTAACACGTTACGCTGACAATGATAAATATAGCTTTCAGGGCAAGTTTTACTACATTCTTAAGCTTCGTACATCCACGAACGTTGTCTGCGGACAATCCGCGCATACGGTTGTCCAATATCCGTGTTCAAGCCTGTACTGATATCTCAACGTCCCTGCTCGTCCAACTGCGTAAACTCGCGATCATCATTTATACGAAATATACGTGTAGTTTTCGGTCGATGAAGAAATAGACGAGGAAGATTAACGGAATGTTTCTAGATCTGCAAATTATCGAGAACATTTTATTAATTCTGTTACCATCTATGAATTTCTATAGTTCTATCTTACTCCGGTTCTAGCAGATAGAAAGAGTTTTTAACGTTTCAAGAAGATGTTTAATAAATGTGAAAATTAATACGAGATATCATGCGATAATCAATAAGATTATTTTTCATATTTTGTTCAAACTGCCAAGGTGTTGTTTAACGTAAGAAACCTATAGTTAAGTAAAAAATGAACAAAAAAACGTAACATAGTTAATATGAGAAAGGAGTCTGTGTAAGCTAAATGTAGACGAGGAGAGAAAGAGAACAGTCTCGAGTTCTTCTAGTAAAAATTTGTCATCTCGTTATTTCCTGTCCGATCAATCGTTCTTTCCACGAGGTTTATGTGGCATGCGAAGCACACGAGGACGGACAAGAGACACGCGTTGCTCGACGGTGCTATTCACGTTCGATCATGCAGTTAGAAGCTGCATTCGTAGGTGATAACCGAATCGAATGAAACGCGACGTAATTCGATTTTCCTGGTGCTCGTTGAAGCGGTTTTCTAGTCCTTCTATTGGACAGTGTTTCCTGTACGACGATCTGTGTACACACCGATACCGACGTTCTCTCATAACTCATAGTTACGACCTACCAGAGGAGATAATAACTCTAAAACTCTTGTTTATGCCTCTGCGAGCGATTTGCCTAGTGAATCATGGTTAATTTTGATAAACACCAACAGAGTGTATTTCTCCGATAACAGGCTTGATTTGTATCCTTTTATTACACTGATTGATCGCGTTCGCCGCATTAGTCGTTTATATTATCCCGGATATATCGGAAATTAAATCGCTTTCTGAAAAGAAATCTGACGTTTGAATCGTGGTCGTGTTTGCGTGATATAATTTTCGGTGAAACGTGCGTTTTGCCGTAGCCGTCTGACGTACCATCGCGCTTAAGATGAAACATCCGATTAAAAAAAAAAAAAAAAAGAAAAGAAAGGAAAGAAAAGGAAAACGTAGCTCCAAGTACGCGTACATCATCTCCTGTTTGGATTTCAATTTTCTCAACCTTCAACGTTCTTAATTAATCGAACATTTAATATCAAAGGTCGTAATTCGCGTCTAATTCAATTCGCTTTCCTTTTGCTCGCTATCAATTTCGTTCAATGCATTCGAACTTAAAACGTACTCATTACATTTAACCTAATCATCAAATCCTTGAACTATTTTCGCTTGGCTCGCAAAACGCCGGTATAATTAATGAGACGCGGCAATAACACAAGGAATGAATTATATAAAGGAACCAATTGAAAATTTAGCAAGTCGTACAGCGTGACTGCTCGTTGAAATTCTAAAGCCTTTGACTAAGGTCGCGTACCGGTGAAACGAAGTAACGTCAAACGTCATCAAGGTGTTTGTCGGTCTAATTTAACGCACCCTACGCAAATAGCCTTTTATCTCAAAGAAAATGCGCTATTTTCGTAAAATTGAGAAGCCAATACGGCCAATACACGATGAACGTCTAAAGCGATGCACGTCCAAAGAAGCTAATAATAACGCCGGATATCATCGTGAAAGTTTATCGGATGCTACAACTATGATGTATATCGCGTCAGCCACGTAGATGGATCTTTGCCCCAGATTCCTCCTCGGCTCGCTCATTAACGCCGAAAAATTTCAAGTGGTTAAATTTCAATGTAACGAGGCATTTATGATTTCTCATTCGGTGAATCTTATTAAAACAGCTTTTTGTAGTTCAAGTATTATACAGCTATCGTACGGTTATCCTGCCTTTTCAATTCTACGAGAAAATGAATAGTACGGTAGTCCGCAATAATTACAAGGATTTAAATGATGTAGCTGAACTTCTACTGTTTAAAGCGTGTATACGTAGCGAAGTAAATTAAACTTTTCTGCAGTTCGCGTTGTGTGACTATTCTGTCTTTAAAGTCCCGTTACAAATCCACGAGCAATGTCGGCTGCGTTTTCAGTGAAACTCGAGTCTCGCTGAATGGCAAGTATGTAGTTCAACTATAATGGTACGTGCAACAAACTGTACCGTTCTCTTGGACGCGCGCAAAGCTCTAGAAAAGGATGGTTTAAAAAGGGATGCTCGATAAAATTTAACAATTTTCTTATGATACCGAGTTTATATCACCGAGAACGAAGAGCGACGAGAGTTTTGCTCCGAACGAAAAAGGTGAAAATCGATAGCACGCAGGTCACATCGATGCTACGAAATCCTTGAAAGCTCCGAATCGCGCAATCACGCAACAACGCGAATGCAACTTACATCGCGGTCGATTACACGCGATATCGTAAAACTTTGGAACAGTGGCGCGCGTACGGCAGAACACGGTAAAATGCATGGTAACAGTTGACACAGTTTTTGCTAGGCACTCTGGTATGGTAGGTCAGTGAGTTCGCAACAAAAACGAGCACTATGGCCGCCGGTGTCAGCGCTTGGTGTCAGACCGCAACAAAACCAATGCCTCGAAAACAGTTTCGCCTAAAGTGAGCGATGAAACGAAACACGCTTCCGTTGATAACGACCGCTTCAAAACAAAATACCGAGGCGCAGGAATATCACAAGCCACTTGCAGCTGTCTCCGCCACTCGAGCCTCTAAAGGACTCTATCGAGCGTCCCTCTTTCTTCTCTTTCTCTTTCTCCCTCTCTCCCCCTCTCTCTCTCTTCTCACCTGTAATTCATCCACGCAGTTTGCACCGGAGGGAGCTCGAATTTATGTCTAGGTCGTCCTGTTGAGAAAACTGCGCGCGATAAATTTGCCCTTCTTAAGTGCTTTAAACGTCACTCGACGCTAGATTAAGTTGCGCATGAAACAAAAGGAAGCTTCGAGCAGCCGAGCGAAGGTAAAATGAGAATGAGTAAACAGAAAAGCTTTAGTCGTTTATTTTTATGGTCGTTACGCGTTTATAGTAATTTTGAAAAGTTATCGACGGGACGGTATGATTAGTTTTCAATATCTTCAAAGGGATTATTATAGCAATTCAACAGACAGAACTGTATTTGGACGAGCAGTTCGTGTAACTGGAATTCACGTAAGAAATAACGTAGAGAAATACGCTGTCAACTGTACGTATTAGAAGAGCTATCGATACTTCGTATAAATCGAATGCTTCTCGCGGTTTCCATTTCCTATTTATTTTATTCTAAATTTGTTATTTCATACGCGTCGCACGTGTCGTATGTCGTAGAGTACCGAATAAAGTTATTTTTGTGTAGGTTGAAGTTAGCTCCAATTCGAACCGGAGGGTTTCAAACTTGGAAATCTGTGAAATTACGGCAAAAGGAAAAAGAAATGTAAACGGTCTCTCGTTTTTCTCAAAAATATGCAAATCTTTCTTCGATACGATATTGTTTTAAGTCCGTGGATCCGCTTAAGATTCGCTAACTTGCTGGACTTTCCGAGAATTCCTGGAGAAAATTGAACTATTTCTCCGCGTTGTCATTCTCTATGCTCTTTCAACGGGCTGCCTTTCAGATATTTCCAGGTCTTTAGGATTTAAGACAGCCCCGGCTTGTCGAGTGTGTCCTTACGATTGTTATTTCAAGACCGTCCAAAGCAATCGTGTTCGTGTTATTTCAGGACCTCGGCTTCCTGGCTTCGGTCTCCTAGAAAACCTCGTGATATTTCCACCATTCGAGTCTTTGTTTGCCACAGAGATATTTTCGTTTCCAAATCGGAAGTGGAAGTGAATGTCGCATTATCCTGTAATAAATTATTCCTTCTCTCTTTATGGTCGCGATATTTCATAAATTTTGTATTATACAAATAGGAGATTATTGGTATTAATTACTTAATGATTAATTATTAATCATCTTGTACTATTCTATTATATCATATGACGTTTTATACAAAATTCGGTCAATTTCATTCGAGGGTGAAGAATTCAATTTCGAAATAGACACGCGTGTATTTCTCCTTCGTTACGTTCTCCTGCCCGAAAATTCAACGCTGCCTGAGATTCTTGGATCACGTACTACGCATTGAAATAATTTCTGAAATCCGATTACGACGTGCGTACTGTACGCACGGTTTGAACGTGGCAGTGCACCTTAATCCTACGAGCGCGTCATGCCGTTTAGCACCATGTATTTGCAGGTAATCGGATCGATCTTACGGGGTCACGTAGGCAGATTTCAATTTTATCGCCTTTCCAGTATTCCCGTTTGAATTAGTCATTAACATTTGCCGCTACCAACGCATACAGCTGTCTTGAAATACGTTGCTTCGCCTTACAGATTACGTATATTCTCTTTTATCAGAAATGTCTTTACATCAAATAATAACGTTTCTTCTAACGCACTGTCCATTGTTCCTTTCGTCTTTCCATTATCCTCGGTTGAAACGCGTGAAATGAAACGCTCGACAAAATATTTAAAAAATGTCGATTAGAGAAGATTGAAAACTGTTTTAAAGTATTGTAACAGCGCAACTAACTGGAATAATTGGATGCACGATAAGCTTCTTGGTTAATACGATACAACTAATTATTATTAAGTGTACTTTACCTAGAATGTTTGATTACATAGTCGGTATTACGGCGTGCGTGATCACTATTAATATCATTGACCATGCAGAACCGTTCGTCAGAATAATATAGTGGAACACAGAGCTCGTGTTACGATCGAATTAACAACTATTAGTGATAATTACGATAATTGACGACATAGTTGTTGATGTAGTCAGTGATTAGGAAGAAACGATAGTAATTCAACTACCATTGCTGCGCGATTATATATCCTACTCTCGTATTTTGATATCCGAATTCGTTAGATGAAATTACACTTAATCGCTAATGGAATTCATTATCTATCCAGACTTTTGTTCTATTCTATTTACTATTTACCACGTTTCCGCGATTAAGCGTTTATTATACTCGTATCTCTTGGAAATTACTTTGTCTTTCTCTTTTTTTTTTTTTTTTTTGTTTTTGATACTGTCTAAATATTTTATTCCGCTATCACTATGGTACAAAGTAACAAAAAAATGTAACAAAGGTACTGAATTTGAAATTCGTTTTTAAAATCCGACTAAAATACACGACGAAACCACAGATAATCGTAAAATTTTTAATTGCTCTTTCAAAAATACAAACTTGATATGCTTTTATTAAAAAATAGCTGGGCAAAACCCTTTGCAGAATGAACATCATTGTACAATTTTTATTGTTGCGTTACAATCACAGACCTATCGTTTCGCTGAATATAGTTGCAACAAATCAGATCAAGTTACAATCGACGATATTGAAAACTATTGCGTCGAAGAGGAATTTATCAACTTGTTATTAGTAATACTGGATAAGATACGTGTTAATTAAAATTGACGAATTATCGAAAGAAGCTGAGCAATGCTACAACGAGAAACTTACACGCCACACACGTGTACGTTATATTCCTATACACACTCGCATCAGTCAATCAATCATGTCAGCAGCAGAGCTTGCTGCACAACGTGTATTGGTTTTTTCCCTCGAACCACACTTTGCCTATCCTGCACCGTCATCTTATTTATAGCATTTCAATCTCGCTTCTCAATAATTGACGCACACTATAATTCAGGTCTACTGTGTATTTTTCTACGTAGCTGACGAATATTAACCTGCCGTTCTCGATGAAACTCTATTTTAGGTCAAGCGGTATTTCGACATTGATAGATAAAGTGCGATAATTGCTATTATACTCTTACATGCTCCTTGATAACGATTACTCTACTTTGATTATTTTATATATTTTTTGGATATTACGTATGTGCATTTTTTGCGCTTTTGAAACCTTCCAACTTGCCATGAACGCATACAAATCCTCGGTCTACTTGTAAGTTACGATCTTGTAGATTATTTTCTTCGGAATTTATCAGTCTGATTTTACAATTTTAATAGCCATGTATACCTAGCGTAAGTGTAATAAGTATCCAGTAACTCACAAACGTCGGTATAAGTAGAATTTCGCTCTTTTCGCGATGTTCGCTGCTGCAATGCAAAGTACATTGGCGCGTGAATCATGCAACAGAAATGGCCGGTAATTCATCGGGCCGTTATGTAGGGCGACGTAAATCGAGAAGATTGTGACAATGAATCAGCGCAGCTTTATGGCTCTCCATGTAATTAAGTCGTATCCGATAAGCATTAAGTATGCAAACGCGAAGCAAATCCACATTTCGTGCCACTATTCGCCGCTTGTAATCGGATCATCCCGCCTTGAATCCTACGCGATTCGTTCGACCCTTGTAAATTTTCCCCTTCGATCTTAATTCCACATTCTTTTTCGTTCATTTTCCATGGTTGCACGTGAAATGTCGGTTTCCCTGAATTTCAGATTCCTAAGCTTAAACGTACCAATAAATATCACACTTTAAATCTGAGCAGCAAGTAAGCACGGTAAATATTGAATTTCAGATGATGAATCTGATATTTGATCGTCAGGGATTCCACTAAAGGTTCAGCTATTAGGTTGTCCGAAAAGTGTCTTTCTTTTACAGACACGTCTTTTACAACGACGTATCTTTATACAAACATAAAACCTAAATTGTCGAACGTTGTGATTTTTATTTTGATAGAACAAAATGGATCCTTCCTTATAAAACGAAAGAAACTTTTTGGACGACCTAACAGTTTCTCATGAAAGTATACGAACGGTTAGGAGAGAATTTTTTGATGAATATGTACATTATACGGAACGTTCGGAGATTTCGTTACAGAGCTAATAAATTTTAAGATATCCTGTACAATAAACGAAAGGTTTCTAAGAGTGTTAGAATACTTTGGCCAACCACTCTATCTACATATGCTTCGTTGCCCGTTGTGTCAACTCGTTTATTGAATTATGTTGCACGAGCTTCAAATGTACCTAGTTCATAATGTAAAGCTACATAAGTACTTGCTTGAGACGAATGTTGCAAACTAGTTGGCCAAGTGGACTCTCTATACTTGGATAATCCTTCCAAGCCTGTGAACATCCTGTTTACTTTGATAGTTGGAAGTTGGAAGTGTAGTAGTGGCGTTACAAGTCATTGGAGATATTAGGTCGAAGGATAAATAAATATTTATCTCTATACGTATTAACGCTTCTTTTTATTAAAATCAATTCCGTAAAATTCTTAATTATGGTTACTAATTTTCTCTAATTAATCAGTTTTTTCCCCATATTTTTCAGGGAATTGATTACGTGTCTGCTTGGAAAAGGATCCGTATTAATAGACTCACGGAATGGTAAGTTCCCACGGCTTTTAATTTCGCGAAGTAACGAGGCTTTAATTCATAAAGGGTTGCCTCCAACTGGCTGGGACTTTAACGAGGACATTAAAGTGGTTTCGAGTCATGCCGGAACTGGTACGCATTCCGTCCTTCAGGGAGGCTGCCAGCTGTTAAACATTGCACGGAAGAATTTTTTAACATGACGAACGAACTCCTTTAATTTCATGTAATGAAATGCGTGAACTGTTACTCCAAATTAAAACTGCTTCCGCGTTATCTCGCGAATTGTTAGCAGTTTCTGCCGCTTTTGAATCTCCTCTAGCTCGCCGTTCCGCTTTATTTTCACGAAATTCTAGTTGGCGAAAAAAATTGTCCCCGATGTTATTATAAAAATGTTCGCTTTCTCGAATTACCCACCCTATTTAAAAATTCATGTATTTACACGCTCGATATTTCAAGGTTTATCGATCCTATCAATTTTATATCGTCTTTAAAGTTAGCAAAAGTTACGCGGGCTATATCGAAGCTCGTAACTTTTTCTCCTAGTACGTTATACCTTTTCTGCGGTACGCCGGTCGAGAAACAAGTTCATTGGAGAAACAAAATTTTTATCTCGAGTTTTTATTTCATTATATTCGCGAAATGATTACGAACTCGTGACAAGAAGTTTGATGAAAGCAGCCCGTAACTCGGCGCAAGTTAGAGAGAGGCTGCCTAGAGATGAAACCATCTAGAAATTAACCTACTTAAAACTACTAACGATAGATCGTAATTCTTGCTTTCTCAAAGTGACACCGTTCCTATCGAATATAAACTTCTCCATTAATGCTTCGGTACATTGATTAACGAACGAGTATACACTGTATACAACATAACGACCGCTAAAAGAGAGCGTCGCGCCGGAAATGGAAAGTTTCAACGTTATTAAGAAAATTACATTAGATAGAATTACGGTGATGAAATATTCGTCCTTCTCCTTCGATAAGCTCTGTACTTTGCGCTTTATTCGTTTTCCAGTGAAAACCATTTTCAGAGGTAGGAATAATTGGCTTGGTAATAACATATAACGCGATTATGTAGATACAAGGTGTGTAAAACAGAGGTAAATGACGTTATTTATTTAAATGATGTTAGAACGCAATAAAAATAACGATTTATGAAAATGATAATTTCGCCTGGTTGTCAATAAAGAGGTACAGATTTGGAAAATGATGCAGTGCTATTAGTACTTTGCTATTTAATCTGATATATTATGGCTTGTAATTAATAATACGTAACCTGTTCCATTCTTCTTATTCCTATGGCCATGGTTTTAATTTATAGTTATTAAAAAAGCGATACAATGTATTTCATTCGTGAGATATTTATTTATTTATTTTTAATTTTCTCTGTGGCGCTTTATACCTATCAGCACGGTATTCTAAAATGCTTCGGGCGGTGATGACGCTTAGACAGACAGTAGGAAATAATTTGCGCCACGTGTATCCGTAAAATACGACTCTAGAGATGCGCGCAGCTTACCGTTGCGAATCGATGCTTATCAACAATTGTCGTTAACTATGTCGTAACTTGGTATTCCCAAACGTTGGGCACCAGTAAATTACCAATTGCTACGCATTAGTGACGTAAACTTCTCCCACGGGCGCATAGAAGTGCTCCCCTTAGCGAACAATAATGAGGCCAATGAATGCGACAGTAGCACCTTGCCAATGTGTTCCTGCTGTTATTTTCATTTTCTTTGAATACGTAATTTAACCAGTGGCACACTCGCTACTACCCATCGAGCGATTAAAAAATTGAAAAACGTGAAGCATAAAACCGTATAAATGTCCAAAGAACCAAATTTTTCGATTAATTTACAATCTAATCGTCTTCGTCACCTTCCGTTGCACGTCCCTAATTCAATTGGATTCATACTTTATAATGGTAGCTCGTTTACTAGAAGACACGATGTGGCCACGAACACCGGTTTCGCAAATAGCAGTTGAAATTACACGCGGTCGTGCAATTACAAGGGTTAAGACGTTTCCTGTAACTGTGTTCTTGCAGTCAGTCGTATAGCAGCAACCTCTTAAAGGTGACGAACAATTAGTTTCGACCGTTCGGATGTTGATTCAACGTTACGTACCGAAGTCGGTCTTCTTCCATTCAGCCTGCGACATCGACGTCTACCTGTTTCTTTCTCGCTTGTTCCTTTCTTTCCCATTTCCCCGTATCCTCTATTTTACTCCGTTACTCTTTCTTCGTGCAGCTTCGACCGCCTTTTCCATCGGCTTGACTCCACCGGAAGTACGCCGAGGCTGACCCACATTCGACAACAATGGCCACACTCAACTGGCTGCACTCGCCTCAATCGTCGTAGCCTAGGCAGAAGTTGCCTCGTTTCGGTCTCGATTTTCCAAACGACTTTCCATTCTCTCTTCCTCTCTCTTTCTCTCCTTCTATTTCTTTCTTGTCCCTCGTTTTCACTCCCTAAGGCTACTCGCATTCCTATTTTTCAATAATTTCAAGCGCGCCTCCACCTAATTTCAATCTTTTCTTCAACGGCAACGAACTTCCTCCGCTTGTTGAAGAATTGATTTCATCCTGGGTCGCTGGAAATCGGAAGTTCCACTTTAAAGCCATTCATCGTGTCCGCGGGAAGTTTTCTGATCGATGGCGTTGCTTATTACCTATGTAGATGCACGGACTACCCGCAATTAAAATTGAAAAGATGTGATCTAAATTTAATAGATGATATTTCGATGAAAATTGCTACCAGGTTGTTAGTCGGTCGCCGTGCTTTAACATTCATTAGCGATGACAGTTACTTTTCTGTGAATCAATCATTTTGTGAACGATGGTTGACACTTGACGTCGAATCTATCAACTTGTTAGGCTCGATAGACGAATTTTGTATTCTACCAAATGATTTTATATCACGGAGAGAAATAGTGGATTTTCTTAATATTGAAAACTATGTCTTCTCTACGTTCGATTAAAGGGTTTCTACGATCGTTCGCATTATCGGTTAGCATTTCGATCGATTCATAATAAAAACGAGAATAACAATTCTTCTCGATACGCAATACTCGTTTCCCTTGGTGTAAAACTTTTATCGTGATGATCGATAGTCGTCGTATTATCGCTAATTTATCGAACGGAGTTGTCATTCATTTTGTCAAGATAATGGACGTTTCATTGTACTCGGTTATGCTTGATACTATACCGCATATTTAACTATATCGTTAACGTGATTTTACTTTTATACTATTTTTAGTTAATATAAGTTTACTATATAAAGTTTGTAAAATATTTTCTCAACTCTCAGTTTTCTCAAATGTTCTCTCTCGATACTAAATGCCATTGTAGAAAAAAACATTCGGCGTAACGAAGAATCTTCGATGTGTATTCTATCGTAGTATATATTATTTACATCTGACACACACTCACACACGCTCTTTGTACTTAATTTTCAATTAGCAATTTAGTTTAACGAGTCTGGAAAACGGTTACAGCTGTTCAATAAAGCAAGAAAATCGACGATATAGTTTCACACCTGCATTAAACATTTTTGAAACATAGAAGAGGAGAATGCCGAGGATTTCGTGGTAATACATCGGTGTGTCGAGCGCTTAACATCTTCATCCTCTAAATTATCCTTCCCCACTTCTCCATTCTCATTTTCCCTTTCATTGTTCCGGGTACTGTTATTCCCTTTCGTTCTTTTTTGTTTTCGTTCCATTCTATTCTACATGTCTCTTCTTCTTCTTTGAACTTTTCATCTTTTTCCGTTTTATCTATCGCGTACGTACCCGTTCCTTTCCATTCCGCCCCTCGTTTTCTCTTTTATTCTCTTACCACCGTTAGGTTAAACCTATCGCTTCTTGTTCATTACTCTACCATTGCCTCATACCATCGCTACTTGCCGCAATTCTCACAGCACATTTTTATCAAACAACGATAATCCAAAAATTTTGGTACACTTATGGTATACTCGTACCTCTCGAACCTTTCTTTTGCTACACGACGCTACTCATCGACACCATAGAAAGGCCCTGTCGCAACTCACCAAAGGCCAGTCTTGGTGTATTCTCACGTGGATCAGCGACGATCAGCGAACGATCAGCGAACAGCAGTTAATTTCTCATAACCTTTCGTAACGGTAGACCGCAGTCCTGGTACACCCGCGGCGTATAATCTTCGTTCGTTTGCGCACGAACGCAAGGAACAACATTTGGAACGAGACAGGGACGCGGTCGAATACACGTGCTGATGAAGCACGGTGTAGCGTTGATTAAAGAACTGCTGGTGTATTTCGCAGACGCGGACGATGTTCCGAAAATAACATTCTAAGCGTTCTGAAATACGTCGTGTTGGGTAGAGAGGCAGTAAATTATCGCGGCGAGAACGCGGCGTTATTCGGCAACGAGAGATACCCGTTTCAGGTAAAGCAAACGCAGTCAATTTCACAATCTAGTCGATCTGCCGGTGACTCAGCTACGAGTCCGCGTCGTTTCGTCTTATCAACGGTATTTTTCGCGCGCTTCGAGTGTCGTCGAATTAAATTTCACATCATACGTCGTAAATTGGCTGGCTTCGCCCTGTTACCGCGTCCATTCGGAACGCGAATTTATCGTTCCATTAATTTGACATTTAATTTTCCACGATAACGACGGCGTTCGCGCAATTTCTGTCTGATGCCCGGTTGCTGGCGGCCACTTCTGAATTACTCCTACCGAATTTGTCGCCGACAATTCGTTGGCCGTGCAATTTCGTTTCGCCGTATTATCGATGTAGCCTCCGCGCCCTGGAATACAGCTGACTCTTTGAATTTACCTTGGCTGCCCGCTCCACGACGCCCCCAACCCTTCACCTCGTCCCCTATACTCCCTTTCCCCTAAACCTTGCTCTTCGTCCCGCTTGTCACCCGGCAAATCCTCGTTTTATGATTACGATCTTTCGCGCGGACTTTCGCCATTCTCGTTAATTATCGCGGCCTGCGTACTTTCCGTGACACACATTTCCATCGCGTCGAATTATTTTGTTCGACGAATTGGAACCATACGGGAAACGGAATTTCAATTACCTACATCCTCGGAAATGAACTTTCAGCTATCTATACACCGTTGTTGTTCAACGTACTGCCCGGAGCTACGTTTATTTGCTTTATCGAAATTTATTACATTCCTGTAGAATTTCGTTTATCTTACTCGAGTAATATCTGCCGTGATAAAGTACAGTTAATATCGCGCAATGAAAATTGATTAACATATTTACGCGTTTCAAGTGGGTAGACGTGAAATTTCAACAGGAGATGTTTATTCAAATTTCAAAAGCGATGCTCGAATATCTTTTAGTAGAACAAATATCGATATCAAACGATGAAATTTACTTTTTTTAGTTGGATCGTCTGCGTTTCGTGTTGTTGAAGTTGTGTGCGTGTTTCAGCGACAAAAACTTTCCTCGAAAGTGGAGCAAATAACGTTCATCGTAGCCAGTTCCAAGTATATTAATACAGTTTTATATTTAACTTTGTAAAATTTTGTATGCAAATACACGCAACTAGTTCACGTTCGACGATACATGTCGTATAAAGGAAACGGCATTAAAGTAGAAGCATTCCGATATTTGCTTTACGAGCGATATATCGCAAATCTCTTTCACTGTTACCACGCACAATAATAGAACTTACTTATTTATACTTTTCCTCTTTGTTACTTATACTATTCTTTACAATTGTATTACTATTATGTTCCACTGCTTTCGTTGATCATTTAATTGTATTTTATAAATAACTCCATGGATCAGATTCGAATTTTTTCTCTTCCGACTTTCTTACTAAATTCGTCAAAAGCTTCTTTGCCGAAATTTACGATTCGCTACATTCTTACAACATTTACAAATATTTTCTGCTTATTCTTAACCATTATGTAGCGCCAATACATAATTCCGACGTCGGTTAATTAATGTCGTTTCTTTCCCAAAATTTTAGGACATTTCAACCTACCATTAAGTCGTACACGAAAATTTACGGCGTTTGCTTTTCTTGGAACTCGGTTCACTCGTAAATTTTCTACCTACCTCTCGCCATCGCAACTTCAGTGTCGATTTAATTAACCTTTCAACGTAAACGAGTCGGAATGATTCGTACAATCGGGACGAGGCATAGACGCGACAGTGGCGGTGGAAAAGTTGCACCCCGAAAGCGGAGAAACGCGTATACTCGGAGTTTCTTGTCGCCAGTTCAACGCAATGTCGCGCTGCAGTCGAAGAGACTAGCGGCAGCGTTTCGTGTGCGGAATTGTTCGTGACTTTGCCACGAACTCTGGCAGTCGGGAGCACGTCCCCGTGAAATGATCACCGCGATTCGAGACGTGATCCGAGAGCCGAGAAGCTTCGCTATGGTTCTCCTTAAATTTTCCCTACTTTTCGTCCGTCGATGTTCGTTCAGTTTTATAGTCGTCCTGACGCGACCCGCTTTCACTCGCGAAATCCTGCCAATGGCTACGTGTGGTCATCGAAATCTCTGTGACCGACTCATCGACAAACTGTCGAATTGAAAATGGTTCGAATCATTTGGGAAAAACAGCTCTTTTTAAGCAATTATCGAACGATCGCGCTATATTCGTTGTGTTTCTTCATTCATTTAGCGACATCGGTGTGTACTGAACGAAGGACATATGTAAATACTAATTATATATGATATATGTAAATATGTAAATATTCCTGAGAAGAGTACATTTAGTCACAAAAGTCTACATGTCCATCGTGGACATGGAACGTAATAGTAAAAACGTTAGCTTCGCTCTGTTTGGCGCGCGTATTGTTAAAATGTAACGTAGTTAGTTCATTTTCAATGTTATTAATAAAAGAGAAGTAAAAAAAAGATACGAGATAGAATGTTGCAAAAATTACGCACGCCTATTGTGTGTACATGAAGTCATAGAAATAGTATTTTCTTTGATAAGTGAATTAAGTAAAATTGGATAAATGATGGAAAGTTAAAGTTAAGTAAAATAATAATAGAAAGCTTCACATTGTTATTTATATAGAGTGGATTAATATCAGGTATATTTAAGGTATATAATTGCTTCTTTCTTTCTAGTCAGGTATTTTGGGTAAATAAAATAGGAACATTGGAAAATATTTCGAAGCAGAAAATGAATTCTGTTTCCTATGAAAGTTTTAATAACTTATCCAGGTGTTCCGTTTTATTCGTAAATAATGTTCTCTAAATTGCAAGTACAGAATGTTTAAAAATTCGCTCATTATCGTCCGATGCATTCATTATAAAACTGCGCTTTAAATAATAGGTAACGTTAAAAGCGCTTGAAACGTAAATTACACGTATAACCTATATTTTTTATACCTTTTAACAGCTAAATTTTTCAAGTGTTCCTCCGCAACCAACCTTTCCCGAACGACGTATTCTATTAGTTGTTATTGCATGATAGATATCTCGATATGGCGAAACATTATCCACAGTATAACGTTTATAAATATTTACAGAGAAGTTTTTATTTTATTTCATCTTTGCTCTTCAATTATAACAATAAACCTATGAATTTCAATTCAATTTGCGTTCGTTACTTTTTATTCGGCAATTGTATAGATGGAATGATCGATTGAAATTTGTGGACGATGTTAACGAATTTGTGTGAATGAAATGTTGCCTGTTCGGGAAATATCAGATTTACAACATGCCGATGATTTTTCTATATTTATAATTCTGGTGCTTCCGATCGTTTGACATTTTTTTTGGCGGGCGTGGATTAAAAATCACGATTTGTCCCGTTATTTTTTTCTTCTTTTTTTTTTGTTCGACGCAAATGGATGTTTAATGAATTCTGTGTGTTGAAACATGGACAAGATTTCGGACGCAAAAGTTGGAGGATCGTAACAGGAAGTACACAAACGAATATAATTGATTGAAATTCGAGGACGTTTAATTACAATAGGTAAGAATTTTTCGCGACTCGTCGCGATATTACGATATGGCAAACGCTTCGAACCCGAGGGAGTTCTCATAATGACATAAATGTTTCAGTTTTCCGTGGTGCGAGGAAAATTCGAAAATTCCACGATAATAGGACGCGACGATGCATGTCCATGCATTGTAAATTTAATACAAGTTTTATGCGTGAAATTAAAATTTTGATTAAACGTTGAATCGTTCCGGGAACGCAACACAGATGAAACCAAGCTACGTACCACTGAAAACGTAATGTTTTGATTAATATTTATTAGCCTGTCCTGAAATATCTACAATCGATAATATTCAAACTCGGAATAAAATCGATCGGTATGATATATTTACACACTTGGTGATATTCTTTCTCTCGTCGTTTCGTTCTCATCGAAGAATAGGTACACAGCGATTATTATAATTGCTTCGTGTATTTTTCGCTATTCTGTGTTTCTGCTAATTACCCAAAAGCTCGCATACGATGTACGTAAAGTTCTATCAATTTGCGAAATTCGGCCACTAGAATTGTGTTCTAATAGGATTCTTGTTAATAAATACAAATAAAGGGTACAATCGCGCTATCACCGGCGACTATCGAGTGAGAATAAACGTTCTAAACTAACAATAAAAATTCTCTTTTGTTTTGTGTATCCCAAGCGCTCGAACGAAAGGGGAACTATATGATACACTGAAAAGAATAACCGCGTCTGGGGAATACAAAGGACGTAAAGCCATCTTCAAAGACTTCGCCCAAAACTGGGTCGTACTCGTTACACGTTCGATTGATTTGCAGCTTCGCGCTTATTTGGTAAGCCCTTTTCTCCTTTCTGTTTGCTATCCTTTCGTACTGTCCCACCCTAATTTTACTTTACTGACAAGGAACACTTGAAAGGAATCTTGCCAACTTTCGTAGAATGTCGTTAAAATCGAATTGTTTGTTATCAAACTATTTAATTGAATGGTGCAAAACGATGTAACAAGTAGACCGAGGATTTTTATGCAAATTAAATCTACGCTATCAAATATCGTAGAAAGCGTGTATTTTATATCGTTTCCTACTATATCGTTCGCAGTATGATAATAACTATTCGAAAATGAATTCGAAAACTTGGCCATTTCATTTTATTTAAACCTCGTTATTTCGTTATTGAACATGTCGACCGCCATGCGAATTTTGTAGACGTATTTTGTTTCCTGGGAGCCTCGACAGATTGAAATATACTACACCGTAACATTTAACTTTTGCAAGATGTTATATATCGTATTTGCACACTTTTTCTCTGGCAATGTTTGTTAAGTTATTCGCATCGTTGACCATTTTTTAGCAAACGAAGTTGATCTTATTTCGGACATTCTAAACGATTTAGTAACATGGGTAATCGATGACCACCGTGCCATTCAACGTTTCAAACTTCGTTATTCATTTTCTATTCTTTTCTTTTTTTATATGTGTTTTTACTACTGTCAATTTTTCTTCGTACACGTTTCTATTACCTCGATTCGATTTTTCTTGCGCACCGTGTAAGAACTTGGCTGGAAGTTGAATGTGCGTTTCTATCTGGCAGCTGGTTTCCGGGATGCTGATACGAAAAAAGTCTGACGTTGTCGCGACGCCACGTTTTTCCATCGAACGACACATTGGCACCGAACACGCAGATTTCCGGTTACCGCTGATTAATCTATGCATTGTACCAAACTGCTGGACCATTCCAACTGGATTTAGTTACGACAATAAAATTCCATTTCAATTGAAAATAATACCTGCCCATCGGGACTCGGACCATCAACATTATCGATTAATAATTAATCGACTTGAAACGCGTGGCTCAAAATGCTATCGTGGCGATTAATCGTGGAATATATATTTTCAGGATGACTTTTCCACGAGCTTCCGTTTAAACATCGCGTTCACGGCTTAATTTAATGACCTCTACATTCGACAATGCGAAAAGGGATTAACGTTATCTCATCAAACTTGCTGACAGACAAAATGTCTCGCTCGACTCGCGCACACATCGTGTTTCGCTTTATTATCTTGACAGATTTTTACTCTGTTTGTTTATTGCAAACGATCTTTCCGCTACGAGTCATTTAAAGCGGTTCATCAAGCAGCTGACTTTCAATGGAGTTTCGACAAAGCTTTCATGACCGTAAACCGAATTCCCTTGTAACAAATCCATCGACATTGACAGTTTCACCAGCGCGTATACCACCGTTGGTTGGTTTCCAAGTTAGTTTCGGGCACGTACAGCGTATAACTTTAAAGTAGCTGCTATTAATACAGGATTCAGTCGTTTTTCAAACGGTTTCTCGGTTCCTGGAAGGCACGAGCGAGGTTGTAGAAACGGGAGTTTCGGCAACCACCTTGTGTATTACACATTATTCGTATGTGACGTGACGTATAAATTTCTCGTCCAAACATCAGCCATAATTCCATACGCATTCGCGTGTTGTAACGTTACCAGACAATTGTAGAGAATTATATTCCAAAGTAAAGTATATATATGTGGGATAGTGTGACGTCAGGGAAGAACGTGCCGTGAGGGGAATTGTTTATTAACGTTGTCAAGATATGTTAATGTTGTCAAGGAGTGTTGTGAGCGTTACCAAGGTATGAGCAAAATAGGGATAAGGGAAAGGTATAAGGGAAGGTATAAGGGAAAAATGAGCATGGAAAATGCTGTCAGAGTTGAATTTATCGTGGTCGTGTGAAATTCGTTGTGTTATTGTGTCGTAGAATTAGTGAGAAACGAATACGCGAAACGCGGTATTATATTCGATTTCGTGCGAGTGCAACGATATTGTATTTATCATACTGTTTTCTATAAACTTATAATATAATATTCCTACATATACATATAGTATAATAAATAACGAAAGTTTGCAATAAATGAAGTATTTTATAATAAATAAAGTAAATTTTATAAAAAGTATGTGATTATTAATCGAGTGTCGCGTGTTAGACTTGCTTTGCTTTCATTATATACACATGCACGTTTCTTTTCCTCTAATTTATGAATTGACAATGTTTTATGCGTGAACCTGGCTGATTGCAAAGCTGTCCTGACGCGAAACGATGATTGAATACCGTTTATTTACTTCAGCAGTTATGGCCACCGTCCTAATTAATATTCATACGTCTAGGCGCATAAATCACGTTATGTGAATCACTCTATTACAATTCGGCCGTATACTTGCTATTCATGACCCTGAGTCGCAATCAATATAACTCAATTGTCGTATTTCATCGATTCTTCGAAATACCAATTGCGCGTCACGATAATTTCCATCTGCGCGTTGTGGAAATATTTTCCCCATTATACAGTCAATCACGAAACTCTACATACGAATTTTGTGTATTCGACGTATCGAAGGAACTAAAAACGTGATTTGTCCCAAAATTATTTATTCCATTGTTATTAACGTTTTTCTACAGATGATTAAACCAAATAAAAACATTTAATTCGCTAAGAATCTCGGATAACGTTGCATCGGAAATTACAAAATCCTTTAGTGTTTTCTACGCTACGAAGATAGCAGGATATTAATACAATACGAATCCTATTATTTTCGTGATTTCACGTCGACGTATTTTATATTCTTTTCCTTCTTCTTTCTAAGTAAAGGTGGTAGATTTGGACGATATATGTATTTCGTAACGCGTGCAGAAAATCCGTGGGACTAACATTCTTGTCACGGTATTTTATATTCAAGGAACATACATGAACCGTAAACTTTTGTGACCAACTATATACATCGTCCTCAGTCCTCAACCCGAAATCCAATGAAACAAGAACGACAAAAATTCCAAGTATACGCAAAACGTTATCGACAGTCTCATCGCGCGAAATCGAACGCTTAATTGAAAACGAATGCCGAAGAATTATCAGGTAAAATAACGTGCGGACTTCGGAAGCGAGTGAGAAGAGGAATTTCAAAGCGTAACGCAGCCGATTTACGAAACGGGCGTAGTTTCACGGCGAAACGATCGCGAAAAGCATGGATAACATTCTATCACGGTGTTCTGCTCGCGATAGTTGGGAAAGTGAACGAGACTTTACAGGTACTTCACTGGATAAGTGGGATTCCGCGCATTTCTTCGGCAACCCCTTCCGGG
>NT_176740.1:2299210-2325401 GCF_000188095.3 Bombus impatiens | reverse complement strand
CCCCTTCCGGGGTTGCTCGAACATTGTAAAATGCCTTCCGAGTTTCGACGTTGCCACGATTTATTTATTCGCGCTGGTAAAATCTGCCGGAATAGAGGACAGACGATGCTAGCCACTTTTTCATTTTCCTCGGCAAACTTTTCACGCGATCCTGCAGGAAATTGTCGACCGGTAAGTCCGAGCGTTCCTTTCGTTTTCCTCTTTTCGCTGGAGTTCCCTCGTCATTGCCCGTTTCTCGAACTTTGGATCGTGACGATCTTTTATCACATCTCGTGATAGAAATAAAAATACGCTGCCTTTTGTCCCCTTTAGAAAACTCTTGCCATAGGAGGGACGAGAGATTCGCGAGGCATAGGGCAGACTGGAGCGTTAAATTAGCATCACAAAGGCTGGCGACAGTTTCCGAACAGGTCGGGCGAATCTTGGTCGGCTGATAACGAAGGAATACGTAAACGCGTTAGAAGCAAACCTCTATTATCCGAATAGCCAACCATCCGAACGTTCCATTATCCGAACATTCAATTATCCTAACGCTTCTGCAACGTCATATTCTATGTTCCCTGGAAACGGAAACATTACTCATAGTTTTGATTGCAGTCTGTGTGTACACAATTTAATATGAATTCTCCTAGTCGGATGTAATAGAATGGATTCTACTCAACAAATGACAACTTAACCGACGAATACACCGAGGGTAATATCGTATATTACCTATGCTTCGAATTATCAACCTACGTACAAACTATGGTAGCAGGTTTAATAATTATTATATATTATTCATTTGCAAGTACCAAAAAGCAGTCAATACGATCGAAAATATTCTGACGTGGAAATTAGAAATTTCAGGGATGGTTTCCAGTGGTTATGGTTCAGAGTGTTGGATAGCTTTCTTAAATTAACAAATGAAAATATCGAGTCGATATAGAAGGACCGCGGAGACTATCATTTAATAATCTTAAGCACTTTCCTAGTTTTTGTAATTAATACGAGAAAATTGAGAAGTTTCTTTTCGTAGAAATTTTCAGTATCAAGCACCTTTCGGTACTTCGCCGTGTGAGACGAACTTCGATATCAGAGCGTAAAGAAAATAAACGTTGCGAAATGAAATTTTCTCTATCCTGTGGTAGACATATCAATTTTCGCTATCAGTTTCTTATCAATGTTCGCATCGTAATTAAATTCCGGTAAATTATCCGACATACTGGAATTCGTAGCTGACAAATGTGAAAAATCTGATTTCTCCTGTTAAGACGAAAATGCAATATTATCTCGCGGTAAATTTTTTTTTACGACTTTAAGCAAGTTCTTTATGTACGATCCTGTATCCGAATTGCTTTTCTTTCTCGGAAACTTCTTTTAAGACTATCTGTTCTAACGAAATTACTTTGTACCCATAAAACTAGACCATACATTATTCCGATAACGTCGAAACACATCCTAACTAATGCAAAGCAACGACGAAAGTAATTAATTTTAAGTTTTATGATCTTTAAAAGCCACGCTAAGATCATTCGTTCCATTATTTATTTCTCTCCAGTCATTAGATTGCCGACCTTTATCCACCTACGAGAAATTTGAAAATGCAAAAATGGGTAAAATGCAAATAATTCGTAAAAATGTATAACATACCTCGAATATGATAATAGTCTTTGTGATATCTAACAGGAAAATCAAGTTTCTATCTCCGTTTTCTTAATTATATTCATGAAAATGTGAATTTGCATAAAAATCTGCAGTCCACTTATCATCAGTCAGCTTAAACTAAGAGAACGTTTACCATCTAATTCATATATTTGAAATTTGCGTCGTTAATTCGTGTAAGGAGATTGCGGCATCGGTTCCCTGCATTCCGAATGACGAATTTCAGTAACGAATAGAAGTTTCTGAAACTGGCAGTGATTTCGGGGTTACAAAAGGATCAGAGTCTGCAAATAAACTCGAAACCGTTCGTGAAACGGATCCTTCGGCCTCGAAGTGGTTTCGAGTACTCGAGATTTCTCTTCGCAATAGTGAAATATCGATTCCACCTCGGAGTAATGGAATTCCGGAGGTAAATTTATGAGCAACCGGCCAAACGCACCAGTTGGACAGTGACTTAGAAATGGAAGCTTCCTCTAAAGAACGACATGGTCACTGTAAAAACTACGTCCTGTATTCCGAATAATTTAAGAGAATATAAGAAAAAAATTTTTCGGATAATTCGAGAAAAGACTAAGAAGCGAAAAGATCGCTTCTTGAAAAAGATCCTTTGATATGTTGATAGATGCTATTTTATAATTTCACCCGAAGGAAATCAATTTGTAGCGGTGACTCGCGAAAGTATTTGAACGCTTATCGCAGAAAATCTTTATGCTCACGTTGCATGCGTCACGTAAGAAATTACAAATTTTCATTGGCGTTATAACAAGACACGCCTATCACGATTGATATCGGTCAAGTTTGAGACAAATCTGAAAATGGATATAGAAACTTACAAGATATTTATTGCCTATTTATATTTAGTAAAACAACTTAGTATACAGCATGAACAGGCATCTTGAACTTGATCTTTGATCTTATAATAAATGTCCAAAAATTGATTTTTGAATTTTTATTCGTTGAATATCGAGGATTATGAATATAATGCGAAATATATATTTACATTTAATATTTTATAACTTTCATATATATTTTCTGATATGTTGGAAACTTTATCAATGTAATCATAATACTCGTGTCTCGTTACAATGTTAACGAAATTGCAAAATGTTTCTTATAACGCACGCGATTTATTCGTAAAAAAGTATCTATCTGTAAGAGTTTGAATAGTATAATAATATAAGTATAATAGTATAATATAGTAGATCTATAGTATATTTCCAAACAAAGAATTGCGATTTCTTAGATATGCACGGTACGAGAAGGAAATAAATTTCGGACTGGGAACGCTTCCAAATTTGAATTTCCACGATGTAGAGGCTTGAATGAAAATTATTCATACCTTGGGAAGCAAACTTGCTAACTTCTCGTTTGCGTTCGAACCAAGTTTCTTATCCTTGGTTCTTCGTTGTTAAAAGTTCCGTATAAACGCGAAAGAATACGATTGTTCTAGATTATAAAGTTATCCGCCCTTCCGTTTTCTACGCCACATTTAATTCCGTTTCGATCGCGTGTTATCGCGCTTGATGAGCTTGTATTTATTTACGATTCCAATTACGAGAATTAATGTTTGTCTTTACGCGTGATAAAACTTGAGCGAAAGAGCCGGACGAAAGGCATAATTTAAATTCATAACGTCATCGATGCGATGCGTATTAATATCAGACTGTTTCAACAGCCAATTTTGGTTCGTCGAAAATACCTAATTTTCACGTAGAATATATACAGATTAATTTTCGTCCGATCTAATTTTATTTATTAATTCCGGCGTCGAATTCAACGATCGTAAGAAAAACATTTTATTTCGAAACACAAAGCGCGATAGTTGTTAGTCAAATTCGAATTTTCTCTGGCAGTCGCATATTCATAGCATAAATTTGAATATTCAGTTTTCGAGGGTATTTCGAGGAAACTTACGAGAATAGTGTTGAAACACTACCAGTGCAACTAGCTAACAAGTAGCAAGATTCATCGACCAAATGGACATCGTATTTGCCTTTGGTCCCGTGTTAATCTTTCGGTATTAAGCACAGGTTGCGGTTTAATATCCTGTTTTTGCGGCGTAGTATCACAGAACGATCGATATCCAGAAGCTTGTGTACTCTATACTGTTTATAATAAGATATCGAGACCCGTTACTTGTATCGTATTTGACTTATCAGTAGTACAACTCAAGCATTCCCGACTTTATAGAATTTCGATAAGTTGAGAAAGTTCTCTGCTACGTAACATCGATGGATGCTTCTTGATATTAACAAATAGTCAATTTCGTGTAAGAGGTAATCATATATTATTTCAATTTTATATATGTAAATTACAAAATTCTTCAATTAATCGAAACATTGCATTTGGTTTAGTAACGACTTCCGCTTTTATATAATTTGACTAAATTGAAGAAGTTTCTCCACGTGTACGTAAAATCGATGGATCGTTCTGTATATCAAACGATTGACAATTTTATACAACTAATAATCGTATGTTATTTAAATCTCGTGTATAAACTATAAAATTATTCAGTTAGTTAAAATATTGTCAAACACAAATCGCACGTAAAAGCTAAAAATATTGGCCACCTGATCAATTGCGTTTCATAAATCTTCATTTGAAATAGCCGTTCAATCTTTGGTCAACAAATTCCAGTCATCAAAGTAAATAATTTCAGTAATACGCGATGCTTTCAATATCTATTGGTGGAAGGATCGCAGACGATGTCCGGAATGGCCCACAAATTGTTCCCATTTTTCGACCGATAATCAAGCTATAAATTTCACGGCCTTTCGCTTATTTTCGGCTCATCGGCAGACAGCAGAAACAAACTTAATAATTACGGGTGTGTGAGCGACGCGTGTACTTTTCGCAGCGGATGTCCACCGCTTTTACGAATGCCAGAATTAATCGCTACTATCGACGCAATTAACCGCCTCGCTACGAGCAGCGTAAATGTTTTTTGATAATAGTTTAATCCTCTCGAGCCGTTAATTAAACGATTTCTCGATACGCAAGCGCGAAAATTCCGATTCCGTGGCGTAATTTCGTTGCCGGCAACCAAAAAGGGAGACTAAAATTCGCAAATATCTTGCGGGCTTATTAATATTTACATTATCGCAAAATAATGCAAGACTATTTGCCAAATTATCGCGCGAAATTACATATTTGCGGAATTAACGTGACCCAATTATCGCAGTCGATAACGAAATAGAATGTAAATGAATGAACAGGCCGAGTAAAACAATTTCTGAGATGTTGTTCGCGTTGAAATTAAATTCAATCGCGAGATCTGTTATTCCGTCGTTGTAGGAATCGTACGTTGTAGAAACGGTGCCAACTCCTACGCAGTTTAATAATATGATTGATATCTTCTATACAGGACACGGGAAACGGTGACCAACCGCAGAAACAAACCAAACAAACTCGTTTGAACCAGTTTTCATTTCACAGTTCGTTGATATACGCCGTTTTCTGTGACAGGGATTTTTGGATACACTTGGAAAACTAATTCTTTACTTGCAGAGATTCGTTTCTATGTTATCGATTTTATTTTGAGATTGGATTGTTCGCAATGATGGTAAGAAAATTAAAAAAAAAATCGAAGGATAACGTGTTTCAATGGAATTAGCATTTTATCAAATAACATACGCATCGTTACTTTCAGTGGCATTTTTACCATTTATCGGTGGCTTCGCAATTTTGCTAAATACACAGTACACAGTACGTCAACTGTCAAAAATACTACGGACTTTTCGAATAGACTAGTAGAAAACGTTGTTACACGTCACGGTTTTCCGTGACTGTTTTCACGAGATTGTATCGATCGGATATATTTTTTTGTAGCGTAAGGTTGGTTTCGTAATGGAATTACCAGATTTTCGACTTCTTTTAGAATTATTCTTATTTAGAATTATAAAACACTATTGTTACGGTGGCGAAATGGGCGTGAGTTTCTCTTGTAACAGCTAAAAGGATCATAACACGTATTTTCAACGAACTGTTAATTAAGACGAACGTTTCTGCTCTTAATTAAGAGTAATACAGTTGAACACAATAAAGAACAAAAACCATTGGAGTTTTCATTGCTAATAAGGGTTGCCCACTCTGAGGATTCAAAAAACGAGCCGTATATGCTGAACGAATTCTTCATTTTCTCTTTAATTTCCATTCTTTTCTCTGTATTTCTGTGCAAAATATTAACCCATCGACGTTAAAACTCGAATAATCACATTACACGCTGTCGAAATTTTCGCAATGCAGCAACGTCATGGCACGAACGTTGTCAATTAACGATTTAGTAATAATTTAAACAATTTTCGTATTGCATTTCGTGATAAATTCCCCTCTGACGGATTCTTTTAATCGCCAAATATGTATTGTCAAACTGTCCTCTATTTTCGTACACTGTTCGTACAATGAATAAATCTGACGTATTACGTCAACCGAATATGCTTTCTATCGCTAAATATGTTTCGATAATTTTTACTTAACGAACTGCGTCATTATTGCAGTGGAAAATGAATCCGTTAACAATAATCCGTTTACACGTATTTATTAATATGTTGCTTTGTAAAATACAAGTATCTATTGCCATTTATTTTTCTCCCAGTGAACTCTGTGCCTGTTTTCTCAAATCATGCATTCGTTTTGTCATCGAGATTTTACCATTTTTTTTTCGTAAATTGTAACAATAATGAGGAAAAACATCTGGTACGAGTTAAATTTCTCCTCACCGGTGAATAGAACATCCCACCCCCCTCCCTCTCCTTTTCTTCCTTTGTTGCATCCATTGCTTTGCACATTGTTCATTGTAAAAGTTGTTCTTTGTGTCGCTTTATTAATAGAGAGTTTCGTTTTTGAAATTTTTCGCCTGCGCTTCAACAAATTGTAGATACATTTCCGTCTTCTTTCGATTGTTCTCGAAATTGTGAAAATAGTTCAATTTGGATTTTTCGACCCGATGAACCTCGTAATGTCCGTTTCGTTGAATGTATTTCCGCGAAAAAGATACAACAAGACGGAAAGTAAAACAATGCAGCATACATCGTCCATTGTAAACTCAAAAGAAAATGAGTTTCCTCGCTGGTAATTACTAGACTGCGAATTTTTATGCATTTATGGAAAACGTGGAGATGCAAAAATACGCGCAGTGCGTATAATGTACGACGATATATTATCCAAAGTAGATTACTAATTACGATATTTAATAGACGAAGCACGCTTGTATTTAGGTTTCGTTTCTCTAGTTCGTAACGTTCGTAAAAATATAAAAATGCATATGAATCCGGAATCTGTTAATTACTCCTTTTGCGACGTTCTATGTTCACTAACTGACACGTCACAAACTACCGAAGCTTGTCCGATTAAATTCGCTGTTATTCTACTTATCGTTAGCACAGAAGAAAGCGAAACTCAACTATCAGGTTGTCCGAAAAGTTTCTTTCGCTTTATGAGGAAATAATAGACGCACAAGGTTTTTTGTTTTATATTATTTTGTCGAATTACGTACGATCCATTTCGTTCTGTTGAGATAAACACCGCGACATTTCACAGACTTGGTTTCACGTTTGTACGAAGGTGCACTGTTGTAAAAAATACACAAAAAGAAAGACACTTTTCGGACAATCTAATACAAAATATTTGAACCAATCGTTTACAATGTCTCGGAACGTGTAGACAACCACGAATTAGAAGCTTGGCCACGGTCGAACGAGGTGAATGTTCTCGCATAGCAGGATTTGCGATAAATTCTCCCTTTCATTGGGAAAGAAATCGCGTGGTGAGTGTTAGTCGAGTCTTCTATACCATTAGAAGATTCATTGTATTTCTTTCCTTGCCGCCCACTCGGCGTTACGTCCGTCGTTAATCTTCTGAGAAACTCTGGGGGGATTCATTAACTATAGCGAACATCCGCCAGTCACTGGAGGCAGTCCAGAAATCAGGGTATATATGAGTTTTTCCACGCTCGCCAGCCCAAAGAGACTAAACTCTCGCTACTCCTTGTTTCTCTCGCTTCAACACCGTACATCCTGCTTTTCCTCGCTTTCTTACGAAACCAATTGCCAGCGAAGGAGCGCAAAACTTTCGGAATAATCGAATTCTCCTCGCCGTTTCTTCGCGTTTTTTGCGCGCTGGCCCCATTTCGGCGCTATATTTTCCACGGAAGTGCGTTTCGCTGACGAAATTTCTGTATTCAGGAAACGTGATGTTAATTCCACCGAGTTCATGAAATCTCCTCCCATTATATTTTATTATATCATATCGTACTTTATATAATATTTTATGCGTCATATCCTCATATCCCTGTCGTATTATATTTTTTATTCGTTATTTGAAATAACCTTTTAATCGAAAACTAAGACGACTACACGAAGAAATTGATGAGAGTTTCGTTTTAAACAGCGCTTATTCCTATCTTTTCGTTTAACTTGAAACTACGACCGAAGAAAGAGTTTAGTGGGCAAGACAACTTTCGGCAAGAAATGAAATAGTTACAGTCTTTTAATGGAAATTTCAACACCAAGCTCTCTACAAAGACGATAAGGATTTCGCTAATGAGCGGGATCCTTGAAACTTGCAGCTACAACTTGTAAGTTACAAGATTCTTACAATAACCGAGTGAAACATGATCGTTATCGCAGGGGATGCTTTTTATTGGTCCTTCGCGCTGTCCAATTCATCGGCGATCTAACGAGGAACCAGCTTGAATTAATTCTTTCTTCTTGCTTCTGTCCATTTGCAATTCGTCTCGAGGCAATTCGCCAACTTTGTCGATCGAGTAGGGGACGTTACTCGAATTGTATCGAATAAACGCAACTTTTATCGACGATAGTTGCGAGTAATTGGTAATATTTTTTCTTATTTTAACGACGGATTACTTATTCATTGCAGTTTCGTTGAAAATTCTTTCGCAGTTTTAGAATGTAATTTAAACTGAAGATAATGAAGGGCGATCTTAACACAGCTAGTTGCATTTTGCGTAATTAATTCGCATTACAGAACCAAAAACGTTCCCATTCTAGCTGCACGTTAACTTATTCTATGAATATGAAAGCGTCGAGGAAATAAAAAAGATGCAAAGTGAGAAGAGAAGTGCAAGCATCGCATCTGATAAACCTTCATGCTCTTGAGAAGAGAAGTTGAAATTTTTGTAGTAGAATGAATTTAATTAAAACGTAGGTTTCTGCAACATAATATCCGATTTACAGACCTCGTTGTTGCATCTGAAAAATTCATACGAGTGTAACTTCCGAAGGAAATGAGATCCGAAAACTTCACAAATTAGAACTACCTGGGCAAAGTTCTGCTAATTTATCTCATCGCCCTTCAAAAATTGATTACGAATTTCTTATAATTCTCTTTTCATTCCTTGTCACGCAATATCCTATTAATTTCTGTTATTTTATCGTCGTGTATCATTCCGTTAAACGAAACTTTGTCGAACGAGTCGTCGTTTGAGTCTGCAAACTCGAATTTCCTAAGAGAAAAATATCGTAATTTTTCACCGCATAAAGTCGTTCGAAACTCTTTTCTCGTGTTCGCTATAATTAGAGTCACCCTTGTCGAAGTTTAACTATACCGGTGATCTTTAATTCAGACGAAAAACTGAGTTCGTGAGGGTCGTACAGGGCGCACGGGAAGAAAACCTGAAAGAATGCAAGTAGGAAGCGGCGAAAAACGTAGGCTGACGATGTCGATCCAAGAGACTAATCAAGTCCGACGGAGCCTTCGCTCGTTCCTTATGCGTTGCTCGTTCGCATAAACGCTTCGTTGCACGTTCGTGTTATTAATTACGGTCTCTTCTCGTCCCTCCGATGCTTCAGCCTGTTTTTAGTTTTAACGTAGTTTAGTTAACACGTGACGACGTTGCGAACAAAATATAGTTCATAGAACGACGATACCAAAAACGCCGATGTCCAAGCTTCACCAACGAAAGTTAAAAAAAAAAAAGGAAAACAAATCTCGTTTTTTGAATTTCACCAGCGATTCTCCGTCAACGTTCTTGTCGTCGAATTCATTTGACGCGAAAGTAACGAGGTAAACGCTATAAATCAACGAGCGCTTTTCCATTTTCGCAGCGGTGTTTTTCGCTGGTACGTCTGAATGTAAGTTACTGGCGTTATAATATCTGCAAAAAATCCATCCACCCCGCGGAAAAGCTGGGAAATAGTGACAATGTCATTGGAATTAATGTGGACGAGACAGGTACCGGCCGGAGTTCATTTATTGTCTGTAAAAGCTCTCTATTCGTCATTGTCGTATATACGGTCAAAACAATGTACGCATTCAGCGAGGCCGTGAGGGGCGTGATGGGAGCATGGGAAATGGTCCAGGTCGGTGGAACAGGGATTGTACGATGATAAATAAATCAACGAATCGCCAGGCGGACCCTTGCGATCCTTCTTCACGGTGAAGCACGCGCGTTTATTAACGGGCCGACAATTTTTTTTCAACTCCTGCAATCTGTTGGTCCCTTGAAACCGATGAGCCACGTTCGAAGAAAAATGTACAGTAAAATGCTGCTATCAGCGTTGACCTACGGTTATCTATTTCAGTTCCGCTTGAATATTATTCGCGCTATGTTATCTCGTTGCGGTATTCTAAATACTCGGTCGACGGTATAGTTGACATTATTCTTTAAAAATAGTCCTTTTCGGAAATAGAGTTTTAACAGATAAAAAGAGATTTTCGAGGGAAATCCTTGGAAGTTTGGTGGAAGGGAAAAAGTTTTTTCCGTGGTAACCAACGAATATACACCGAACGTAATTAAATTACAAACCACTTAACTTGTTGCTGAACTTGAGATTAATCCGAGATTACTTTGCAGCGGAGAAACAGTATTATTCTATTACCCCGTTATTGTTTCCTTTATCTTGCATGCAATCGTGTTGGTTTCACGATGTATGGTAATTGAACAACACCGGCTACTTTGCACGCCGCTTATAATCCGTTTTTTCTTAAGACGAGCTTAAGCGCTTCTGCTCGCCTAAAAGCTAAATACCAGAAGGGGAAAGGAATTCAAATTAATTCGGTGAATAAATTAAAGTGTTTCTAACGAGGCTAATACGATTCGATTTAACATTCATCCGTAATCTATATATAAACATCGTGTATCCAAAATACAATCTGTTTTCTCATTAGCGCTGAAATTACATTGAAGAGGGATCATAAATCACTGGAGTGGGAAAAGTCACGTACAAAATGGCAATTCGCTGGAAGAATGACGAACAATCGTAAGTTGGTTGGATGCCGCGACAAATTTCGCTGCATGTTTCATCAAATTGCCACGTAGGAACGATGCAAGTTGCTTTCCGATCTTCAACCTAAATTCACTTCGCCTGCTTCTCTCCGGCCCCTGGATTCGCTCGATCCCTTCATCTTGTCGCGTCTCCTTAATTCTGCAGGGGCGTTGCAGTAGAAAGTTTTGCTGGCAAAGCCAGACCAGCTTCTCGAGCGTTTATTTTTGGATCCTTCAACCTTCGTCGCGTTCCGTGTTCCCTCTTTCTTTACTGTTTGCTAAATCCGTAATAACGATGCGCCTCGTTTGAAGTACTCGTCTTAAACCATTTCATACGGAAGTCCCTTTTCCGGCCGGAATACGTGGCGGGCTAGAATACCCGACATAACCTTTCGAACAACTTTGCCAGCAACTTTCTGAAAAACACATTTATAAACTCTTAGCTGGAGTCTGCTACCGCGCCTCTCTCTATTATTCGATATGATGAACGCGAGAACGTTTGTGGCCTCGACTGTTTTCCTCCTTTTACTCGTCTTCTACTGGCTCTCGCTTCGGACGATATTCTCCTCCGCTCGTGTTTCTTTATTAGCACGCTTCGAGAGTCCGCCCTTTGAGACTCGCTTTAGACTCTTTTTCTCCAACTTTTCTGCTCGCTGAAGATTTCCCTTTGCATCGCCGCATCTTGCTTACACATGCATTGCTTCGAGAAGATGCAGGCCGTCGAGTGGTTTGCCGCTCGGTTCTCTTCCTTTCCAATCCTAGAATATCGTTTCTTCGCGGTTGTAAATTTCCCAGAGACCGAACGAAGCAGAATCTTTTGTTCCGACAAAGACGAATACCTCAATTCTATTTTGACCCCTTTGCATCTGCACGAAAGCGGATGTCGTACGAAATAGTCTTTACTCATTTAGGTATCTTGGTCGAACAGTTTCCTTACGACTTCGAGCTGTTGGTTCGATGCTTCTTTGCACGCCTCCTACGTCTTTCCGTTACTAAAATTTCTATGAAATTTCATTTCTACGAAAGGAATGTCATACTTATAATGTCGGGTTTCCATTGACACGATTTATAGAACAATCGTAAAGCAGAAACGGTGTTTTTCAAGTATACGTTCTACTTTCCGCATTGTCGACGGCAACTATTCACTTTCCGTTTCTTTTCTGTTTCATTTCGACAACCATTTTCGTTCTCGCGATAACAAGATGTTCTTTCTTCGTTCCGAACATCGTCGGAAGTTTCGCTAGTGAAAAATGCTTAGAGTCGCGTGAAAAACAAACGGGAACAAGCGTTTCTTATCTTCGGTTCGAGAAGAATGCTGGCCGGAAATTCAATTCCAACCATACCATCGCGATCTTGCGTAATACCCGCTTCAAGACCGGCTGAATGTTAACGCCTCAACAACTAGCAGGAACTCTCGTGGTCTCTGTTCATCCCCCTTGCGTTGTAAGAGACTTAGCAAGGCGAAACGTTAGCGCGACGCCGGACAGAGGCGAATTCCGCAGCTGATTAAGGGAATTAGGCGGCCGTTCCAGCGAGTCCTGCGGACTCCATTTAACCGAGCTGCAACTGGAACTCGTGCCGCGTCACTATTCATCGTCTACCGCTACGGTTCTCCAACTATTCCCGAAGCGACAGGTGCCAGTTGTTGGATAAGCTGCGCCGTTTGAGCAACAGCCGACGAATGGACCATAATTCTCGCGGGGCTCCATGCCAGAGAGATTCGCCCCGCGGATCCTTATAGATTCACCGATCCTTTTGTACGATATTCCTCCCGAAGTTTATCAGAGACGATCGTATCCCGGTCGTACGACATGCCAAAACTTTACGACTACTACGTGGCGACGTCGTGTCCGAATTGCGTTCATAGAACTTTGGGTTACCGTCGAGGTACATACCTGAAACTCGGATATAAAATCCAAGTCGTCGTTTCCAGCATCATCGTCGGTAACATCAAAAAATCGTTGATGTACAAATTCTTCTAATTTTATCCGTCACAAAAATGCACTATCTTTTACAAGGAAATTCTTTCTCGGCCATGTAATAAAATATTTCTTTTTTCTAATTCTAATGTTACTTCTTATAGTTTTGACACGATATGATGCGAAGCACGAGATAAGCAGCGAAAGAAAGCAAGTGTTTTTATAAATACGAAAACGTTATCGTTTGTTAGTAGAAAAAATTTGTTAAAGATGGTTAGTTGTTAAGTACGTGTTTGTGATAAGAACGTCTATATATTTTTCGGTATTTTCGCGTTCCTTTATTCCTCGCGTTTTAATCGGCTGTGCGTAACTTGCGCGAGCAATTGCAATAAACTGCTATTAAGTTTGAGAAAATTGAGGATTAACGGTAATTATCAATTAATTATTCGTACGTTTGCTTAATTGATCGATGAACAACTAATACTGGAGAGATCAGCTGATATTGGACAGGTGAGCTAATAGTGGAGACGCGGACTAATATCCAAAAGGTATTCAAAGTTTTGGAATCTCGACTCGCCGTCCATCGGTGGTATCCCTTCGCATTAATTTGTCCGACGTAACAAGTAATGAATCCATGCAGAGGCATGAGTTATTGCATAAGCTCGTCCAACGTATCCCAAACAATGTCCCTACTCTCGGCAAACACAAATCTCTACGTTGTCACGACCCTCGAGGTCCATTAAAGTAACCATCATCGCCCTCGACGGATATCCCAACCGGTCGAAATGGATCTCTACGTTGGCCACGTTCTGTCTCGCCGATATCAAAAGCACACCGCAAAACTAGCTTCACAATTAGTCGCGAACCAAAGCACGCGTTGATGCTGGCTGCTGGTCTGGCTATTCCGCGAGCTACGCCCAGAAAGCGTCCAGGATCCCGGGATTTCCGTGTAATTGCATTTGCGTCATCCCAACGGGGCCATGAAACGAGAATGCCATTATCCAGCCTGAACTTGTCCGAAACCGCGTGCGAATGAATCTAAGGTAAACGATGGTCTAGAGCGGTAAACGCGGCCTGGGAACCTCACTGAGCCAGCAACGCATCAATTTCATCGCGCCGACATGATCCTTCGGTCTCTAGCTTCGATAGCACTGATTGGAGTTTGACTTGCAGCGGGAGTCAACATTACGATTCGCTTGGAATCGTAGAAAGGAAATCTACTAAGCTGCTTTGACGGAAGATAAATTAGTTGGCAAATTATAAATAGGAAAATTCAGCACGACTTCGTTCTTTATTGCAGCTATGGTAGAATATCGTGACACGATAAAATTTGGTTTTAAAAGTCAGCGTACAATGGGAAGAATTTTCTTTTTTTAATTTGAGGAGATCGATGTATTAGGTCGTCCGAAAAGTCTCTTTCGTTTTATAAGGAAATAATGCATGCACGATGTTTTATATTATTTTATATTATTTTATCGAATTACGTATGGTCTATTTTGTTCTATCAAAATGAAGATCACGACGTTCGACAGATCAGGTTTCATGTTTGTACAAAGATGCGTCGTTGTAAAAGACGTGTCTGTAAAAGAAAGATACTTTTCGGACAACCTGATAGTTGTTGTTAGCTCATCTGGTTATCAAGGTATAGTAAGATAGGGAAATATCTAGAACATTGATCATGAGATTATTGCGAGTGATTTCATTAGCGTGTCATTAATTCATATATTCTTAGTAACAAGCAAAGATCGTTGATAAAAATCGATCAAAATGTGTAGTGAACCATATGGGAAGTTATGTAGATGTATACTTATTCCGAAGGTTGTAACTCAAACTGGTAAAAAATTCACCGAATAAAAAGAGGAGACGATACAAAAGCGAACATCGTATTATAATATCAGATTTTTTTAGAACGTGATTTCAGAGGATTTAAAAATATATTTACCCATTGTGCTTTATCTTTGAAAATACATTATTCGGTATTTATTAACTATCTCAAAAAAATATCGTACAGCTTTGGTCAGTTTTTCCAGTTATTTTTGAATTGTTTGGCTGAATAACGCACGTGTATTTCACATCGTCCGAAAGCTTTTTCCATGCTCATACGATAATACATTTTTCATTTATTCTGCTTTTCCGTTGTCCGTTCTGTCTCAGCAGATAAAGTTTCGAAATGAAAAATATTTTCTGCGACATCGTAATATATCGATCGAAAGGTATGGCTAATTCCTTAAATAAAATTTTACTTCCACGAATTATTAATATCAACGTATACTATCAAACGTTTATTCAGATAATCAGAAATTTAACGTAGGTCGCGTTTATTACTCGCAACCAGAATGAAAAAAATACTTACGGTAAAAGTTTCGGTATGCGGCTCGCACATAAAACTAGGTTGAACAGTGAAATAACCGAGTAAGAATACAACTGCGCATGTTATGCGTATAATATTAGTGCGGAATTTTTCCAACGTCCAACAAACACTGCAACTACGTACAAGTTAAAATTGAACAAGTTTTTACCGTTCCACGCAGCCGAAACTGAAATTTAGTTCTAAAATATCGTTCAATAGTTATTTCACGTTCTCTCTACGGTCCATGGATGTCGATACGTGTGTTATTCGTTCAAGTTATGGGATATTTTGTTGTAAATTATTAGCGAAAAAGGACCAAGGAGCGCGATATCTTTTGTACAGGTTATTGCATCCAACGTATTGAGTTTCGTACTGCTGTAAGCATTTAAAAGATTAGTTTTATACGCGCACTTTTGTACGCGAAACCGTATTTTATGTAAAAAAATATCCTTTTCAATTTCTCGATGTGTGTTAATCGAATTGTCGCGCATAACTTCGGATCAGATTTTGATCACCTACGATGCTAATACTATAGCTATATAAGTAATTTCCGCGCGACGATTGCTTGAAAATTGGAAATATTAAAATGAAAATATTTCGTTCGATATCGATTCGAGAAAAGATCGAAACGCGATGGAATTTATTCGCGTGGCGACGCCGCAAAATTAAGCAGCTAATTTATGAACAGAATTCGGCCACAACCTTTATGCAAACACTTCCCATCAGCTATTTAACCGAGGCAGATTAGCATACCGAAATAAAATTACCATCTCGCTCGTCGGGTGTTTCCCGCGTGAAACTTTTTCGATCCTTAGGGGCGGTCGAACTTTCATCCAGCCTGGGATACCGTTTCTTTGCCGCGCCGATATCTCTTCTGCAAGTTCGCTGGGAACTACGGAAACGAGCATGAAAAAAGAAAAGAACAGGATGAACCTTCGGTAAAAGTGATAAAAGAAGGAAAGAAACCGCGCAGCGAAAATCTGGAAAAGTTGTAGCTTCTGGGCTTTCCGATCTCCATTTTCGATCTTCTTCTCCTTCTTCGTTTTCTCTGGCGTTTCGTGGTAATTAGCGATCGGAGATCCGTAGGGAGGTAATTATACTCTGGCTGATTGCAACAGCAACGTTGGAATGGCGCCATTACGTGTTGCGCAATTGCCACCTTCTCCTTCCGTTCTTCTCGACGTCCTCGCCGACGCATTCCGCAGCCCCCTTCGTTTCTATCGCGGCTCAAAGAAACGAAGTAAACACTCGGAACGACGCGAGCTACGGCCTTTTGTCGCCGCGAAACCACGCTGCTCGGGGAGCTGACAAAGCTCGCCGTACCGCGTTGCTACACGAAAAAAAGAAAATCTCGTTGCAACAATTAACTCTTTGTCGGATGTCGCTACAGTGACGTCATTCAGAATTTGTCTTCGATCGGTAAATACGTATTAAGATAGTTGCCTGGCGCGTATGACACCGAAGAAAAATATGCCGACTACAAAAGGTAAACGCAGCAGTTATCAACGTTTACGACGAATTCCTCGGTGTTTTTAACGATGCGCGTAAAAGAATTGTTATTTCGCTCGAGAATCAACTGCACCTGGACACTACATAGAAGCAGGTACGATTCATTAAAACGGGTTTATCGTGAGGATTATCGAGATCGCTTTTCCCATGGCAATGTGTTTTTGATGGATGTACTCTCATCGAATAACTTGTCGCCGTACGGTCCGATTGAATTTTTGCGTATTGACGATTTTCACGTGACCGATGATGTCGAAACTCAGTGTGACAAATTATCAGTAGATTGGCTTTCAATGGAAAGACTGATAGAAGTGTCATCGGTGAGGCGGTTGTCGCTATTTCACAATCAATTTACCGTCGTTCAAAAGCCATTTTATTGCTGCAATCCATATATTGCTCGTGTCTCCGAAAGTTTACAAGCGAGAGAAAAGAGATTGGAAAGTAGAGCGAAGAAAAACCATTATTAATCGGCGGCACGACGTGACAGGCCTGAAACACTTTTGTTGGTCGATCGCTTATGAAAATTGTAACTGCGACAATGAAATGCCGATCTCCTGGGATTTTCGCACGCAAATTTTCTACCGCGAAACATATTCAGATCTTCTTCCTCTTAACGGCAGAATAAGACGAATATTCGTTAATTTTCTTCCATCAGCTTGCGATAAGTCCGTATGAATCCCGGTTCGAGCAAATAGGCAGGAAATCCACTTATTCTCGGGAATAGCCTCTCCGTAATGGAATGTAGCATACTCTGTTCACGTTTCACGCAGAAAGCGCCAGCTTTCTTTCCGCGAATCATGGACCGAAGAATTTAATCGAGCCTTGACTAGTCGAGGTTTGCGGTAATGGCGCCGCGAAGCAAATGGCAGACAGATAAGTCGAAGATTCAAAGAGGAGACGAAGAACGTGACGAGACGAGGGAAAAAGAGGAAAGAAATACACAGGAGCGGAATGTCGAAGCCGAAAGAGAACGGAAGAAAAACGAGGCAGAGGATGAACGGATATCGCGTCGACGATCTTATTAGAGATCCTTCAGCGTGGTCTGCCAAACGAGTTATTTAAGTTGGATGGGAAAGAGAGCAGACGAGCGAAGGAAATGAAGACGATGATGAAGATAAAGGAGAACGGAAAGACGGAGAAACGGAATTAAAGCTTGCCGATGATGGGGGCGAGCTCGTATCATAAAGAGGCGAGGCTCTTTCCTGTCTGCGTCTCTTTATCAGCGCCACCGTTTTAAGGGATATATTAATTAAGAAGCTGTATGATTTAATAACGTCGCAATTACCGAAGTAGCTTGCTCGACCGCTATAACGTATACCGGTTCAGCCTCTACCTCGAGATTCCTTTGGCCAATCTTCATGCAAATTGCTGCCTTGCGAATCTCCCAAGACTTAGAAACAACCTAAGTGCCCGCTGCACCCGTTGTTAAGTTTGTATACTACGACTCGTCTTATTTTACCACCATCTTCGATTTCTCAATTCTAAGGATAAACTTTAGAGGTGTTTGTTTCCTTTAATCCCTCAGCCATGCACGATTTTTATATATCTATACATCCAATTTATTTAGAGTTTATTTATTTGTATAGATCTATCACAAGGAAGTCCTTGCTTCGATACAAAAATCGCAAAGGGAAATTAACAGATCGAATAGATATTATTTATTGACAGAATAAGTAGACGTGATTTCACGTGATAAATCTATACAAATAAATAAACTCTAATTAAATTAAAGGTATAGATATATAAAAATCGTGCATGGCTGAAGGATTAAAGGAAACAAACACTCTTAAAGTTTATCATTAGAATTGAGAAATCGAGGATGGTGGCAAGATAAGACGAATCGAAGTATACAAACTTAACACTTAAACAGCGGGTACTTAGGTTGTTTCTAAGTCTTGGGAGATTCGCAAAGTAGCAATTTGCATAACAGGCGTCCACCGTGACTAAAAAATGTAATATCGTTAACGCCTTTCTGCGACATTATCCTTTGCATTTTTACGCTTTCGTTGCCTTCTTTTATTTTCCATTTATATCTTCAATCGCGATACGATATTCGCACTCGACGATTAACATTTTTCACATTGACGATGGATTGCTCTTTTAATTCTTCGGAAGCTGTATTAATGCGACGAAGCAGCTGTTACCGTGTTATATTCAATTTGGGAGTCGCATAAACGAAGTGCCCGAATTCGACGTTAATCCGTAATTCGCTTTCATGCATAATCTGTCGCTTTATATCAGAACAATAGACAAAACATCGATGATGCTCCACGCGATTTACTTGAAGCTTTAAATTTATGTATAATAAACGTCATTTCATGGTGCGTTTAACCACTGAATTCTGAAAGATATAATAAACGTCGAACAATACATTTTGTGCGATTAATATGATTTTCAGAAGCTATAACGAAGTTACGTATGGTATTAGAACATAGCTCTCCATCGTGTTCACGGAGTTCGTTAAAATTACATCTTTCATAGTATTGGTAAAAGTTCATTAAAATGTTCGTTAAAAAAGTTCATTATAATACTTTCAACATTTTTCATCGGTATACAGCGTGTAATTGTTATATGACGGTAGCTATTATATTTTTCGGTACGATATGTGTTATTGAAATCGTGTACAAAAAGGATGAACACGAGAATGAAAAATCTCATTAAAATATCATCCACTATTTTTCATGAAAATGCAATTTCACCTTCCTGTGTCATGAAATACGATGAGAATGAAAAATAGCGAGTTCATTTTAAAACATGTCAATTGGAACTTTCATCTTGATGATTAAAAATTCGTTGTATTAACGAAACGCGTATAACGATTACTATTGTTAATAAAGATTTCTCTTAAAATGTATGGTGAATTTTCAAATGTATATGAACATTATCCGGGATATTTTGACATTTAAAATTCAGTCACTCGCGATAAACATCCATCTCGGATAACGTAACTAGCGATATTAATAAAGAGATTATATTGATTAAATCGCGTGTATAATTCGTACGTAAAATAGGCGAATATCTCGTGGAAATATCTTCCATATTAACGATACGCGCAAAGCCTTCGTGATATACACGATGGCGCCTAAAACAGAATTGTTTCGTGCTCAATCGAGGATATTGGAGATGCAACGGATACAAAGGTCTTGTTATAATGACAATGAAACGTCGCAACGAGCTTTCCAAAGATCAAGGCGCACGACAATGAGGTTGCGAACGAAGCCATGGAGATCAAACAGGAGCAGCAGGCCGACGCATCGAATTCAAGAACCGTCTCCTCCAGGCACAGACAGCCAGCCTTTCTCCAACAGAGAGCGAAGTAAATCATCCGGGTCTTAAACGAATCGCGGTCGAGGAGATTCTAGATGAGGTTAGCCAAGAAAAGACAAACCATCGCCGTCTCGGCTAGCAGACTAGAGGAATCCATGGATTAACCTCACCCAGCCTTTCCCCACCTTTCCACGCTATACCTTCCTCACGGCAACCATGCTTCCTTATCCGTCGTACTAATATTGGCGCAGCAAACTGTTTGGACCACAAGAGAAGAAGCTGAATAGCGTCTGTTACATCCTGCTTCTCCCGTAGGACCTGTACGCCCTCCGCGGGATTCGCACAAACCACTTCTCTCGTTCCGCTTCAACCTTATGGTCCTCTCGATGTCTTCTAACAGAGAACTTGTTCTCTCTCTATCTATCTCTCTATCTATCTATCTTTTTCTCTTGCCTCGATGCCCTTAAGTTCCGCAAAGTGAAATTTACAGCGTACTCGATGACGTGTTCCGTGCATGGAGTTCGCTATAGAGGGTGTTAGAATCTTGCTTAATATTCTGCAAGGTCCCTTGGGTCATCTTACCTTCACAAAGGTGGCCGAACTAAACGTGACTGGTGACGGGAAGAATCTGTCGCGAGTGCGATAAGATTTCGAGTACACGCGCTTTCGAAATTTTCCAACGCACACGTGAGCCACGATCTTCAACGTCCCAATTATTTGGAGAATAGATTAGTTTGAAATACGAGCCGCTCGCAGGCCAAAGTGGTTAATTTCGCTTTTCGAAGTTGTTTAACCCTCGGTGCGAAAACATTTGATCGATGATTATCCGCGATAATTTCATCAATTTTCTCTAGTTCTTGTATCGTGCAGCGAACCGAGTTGGCAAATAAGCGGCTCGTATTTTAGTAGGTAAGGAACGAACAAGGATGAAAATAAATTGACGAAGAAATATTACAGAAGGTAACGCTAGTCTCTCCCTTTCTTCCTCTTCTCTCTCCCTCTCTCTCTCTCTTTCTCTCTCTCTCTCTCTCTCTCTCTGCGTTAGCAAAAAAATTCGAGAACTGTTTTCTGCGAGAAAAGGACTTTATCGTAGATATAAAAATCGTTGTAGGAGTAGAATTTCCTCGGAGATTCGAAGAAGATATTTGCGGGCTTCGAGATAATGGACGCCGATATAACGAAGGCAATTTTATTAAAACGTCGAAGCACGCGATTCGATTTATGGCGCAATTCAAACTCTTCCCGCGACGCTTTATGCGGTGACCGCGGAAGTTAATTTCAGAAGATTTTCAATAGCCCGATTTACGAACGGTCGGGACGAATTTACGCGCGACTCTATTTGAAAATTGCATCGCAGACGTTGAAAACACGAGCACCGAAGGAATCTCGGTAGCTTGGAAAGAAAAAGGTGAAAATTCGACGAGGCAACATTCTCGCGTTGTTCTTAGCGTTTCGATCACAGCGATTCCTTTGAAAGGAATCGGAATTCCTTCCTTGGCGGTGGGTTCTAAGCAGGAATAATCCTGAAATAATTAACAGCATGGAATTCGATGAGGAGGCTTTTGATCGAACGAGCTTACGTGCGTAGAATATGCGGCAGGTACAAGGTCGATAAAAAGAGGCTGATAAAGGCGCATAAAGGGAGAGGAGCTTTGCCTGGTTCAATCTCCTCGTATGGAAACTGATATTCTATAAAGCGTCGTGCTGCAGTACACTCTTTCAGTCCTTTGGAAAACGCATCTGTAATGCATGATGACAAAGAAAGGGGATTACGTCAAGGGGGAGGGGAAAAAGATAAAATGAAACGAATAACGATAGCAGCCGGAGAGATGCGCTGTACACTCTCTTTTCACTTCTCCTTTCTCTCCCGTCAGGCTAACCTCTTTCTTCCCCTTTCTATTGTTACGTAGACATCGTTTTCTCGCTTATTTACGTGCCTTTCGGACAGTTTTATTCGCTTTTAGTCTTTCTGCAAATTGGAGTAGCCACTTCGTTTCATGCACGTGTATACCACTGTCCTTCGTTTTATCCTTTTCCCTTCCTCTCTCTCTCTCTCTTTCTCTCCTTTGCATCTACTTTTCTAGCCTTGTTACTGCTTCTCGTGCCGCACCTCGGATGCTGTTTGTTATGTGCTTATCTTACCGTCGCCATTCGTCCCCATTTTCTCCACTTTATTATACTTTTTCTGCGTATCAAAGGGGAAAAGAAACGGCGACACGCTAAGTTGAGCGTTGAAACATTTGCTGGCAGAATAACAGGACAACTACTGAAATTTTCAACGTCGGAAATTTCGGATATTTGCCTTATTTATTACACGATTAAAGCGCGTATAAGTCTGAACGACAAGTTCTTCGCATTTCGTGACACGAATAATGTACGTGACGAACGTGAAGATTGGTATAGCCGAATATGCCCGGTGTCCTATTTTTAATCAGCACGGGAGAACGGTGTCAAGATTATTGGTTGTATTACAGAGCGAATTAAATAATCAGGTTGCGGATTTTTATGCAGATTCCTTTGTCAAATCAATACCTTCGTACCGTTTGCTTAATTCCTTTATGCAAAGAGTAAGATCTAGATTTACCTACTAAATATCATAAAGAATATTATACTTTGAATGTTTTGATATGTTTCTGTATTTTTTATATCTTTCAATTTCTCATAATTGCATAAAAATATACGATCTGTAAATGATGTTTACCGTGTTTCAATGGAATTCCACGACGACTAGTTCTTCCTCCAATTGACAATAAGTTTACAGACGCGAAGACATATCCAATAAAAATTCGTTTCTACGTTCACGCATTGATAAGATGATAATGTTCTCATACATTAGTATATGCATTGTAGACGATAAGACAATTCGTTGTTGTAACATATTCCGATCAGCCGCTCTAAATGGACTTGTAGTATACATTTCAACTGCAGACGCACGCGTGCACACTTATGCAACGGATGTGACATTATATCCAGTATTGAGTAAATACATGCGTCGGTGACACGCCTTGCTCAATGTACGGTTCGTCGATGTACCGTTACGAGTTATTATGTGACTCGTATAAACCCATACCAATGTACCTGGCCACCTATGTATGTTCGCCCTATGCTCGAAATTTGGGAATGCTCGTAATGTACCACGTGCAACTACCGGTACAATCGCTGAGACGGGGCTCGACGTGTGGCTATAGAGAGGTTAGACAGAATCGTATTGTGCAACGCGCAGACTGCGCTAAATTCAAATACACGCCAACCGAATTTCGTTCTGGCTGCGAACAAGCTCGGTTTCCTAGCATCGCGTAGTAAAATCTAAAAATTCTTCTCATCCCGTTTAACGCGTCGATTGCCACACGAATTTTATATATTTTGCGGTGGCAGCTGAAATACACCGAAATGTACGTACTACAACGTAACGTTTCATTTTTGCGTATTTTTTCTCTCGCTATGTTATCCGGATCGTTCGCGTTATTTATCATTTTTTAATCGGTGGAATTATCTCATTATGATTATCCTAAAACTAGTAACGTGAGTCATCGATCACCACTGTGGCAGTCAACGTGTTTAGAATATACTTAATTATACGTCGATTATTAAACGTTGGTAAATTATATTTTCCTTGGAAAAGAAAACAACGAATCTTTCTGGACGACATCGTGGAGAAATTTTCCCAGTTATTACTTAAGAAGTATCTCGATTCATGAAGAACAAATGGCACAATAGGTATTGAATAATAAAAACTAAACGTTCTCTTCATTTCATTAAAAAAGTCAGATTTTAATTTATATCTTGATTATAAAATGTTTGTATATAAATCGTCCGAGTTGTTTCAGTTACATCCTGTATATTACATTTTCTGTAAAACGCTTCTTAGCAAAGGAAACAACAAATCATCCTGGACGGCATTGTCAAGATATTTCTCGAGTTGTTAACTCGGAAACATCCTGATTCAACGAGAAACAGGTACAAGCGGTATTCGAGTCTTTAACGCGTTGCCGACCCTTGTCAGTTTTCCTTTATTTCGGTCGATCTTTCTTCCGCAATGATCATCCCTCGCTCTTCGCTCGCGGGATTTCGCTTCACGTTTACACGACGTGGTAAATAAGGATTTAGTCGATTCGCCACCTTGATCTCGCTATCTGAACGGCTGGAAGCAGCTAAAAGTTTCTATGATAAACGATTCTGTCTTGATGTTAAAAACTACCCGACCCTCGCCGGTTCCTCCTTTCTCTTCCGAGTTTCACGCTTATCGTTGTTTCGTTCGTTTTCCATCAACTTGTCGAGCATGAAAAATTACCGAAAAGCACACGAAGGACTTTGCCAGTACGTTTGCTAAACAAGCTATTAAATCTGGTAATCCGGAGTTGGAAAATTTTCTCAATTTCCAAAATGGTATTCCAATTATAGCTGAATGCCGTGCGAGATTAATATTTGCCAAATTTCAAAATTTCGATTTGACTTTGCAAAAGTTAGTTCTTCTAGCAATTTTCGAAATTTCAGAGTTCGAGTTTCTATTAGTTGCTTTGGGTCCATACCTTTCCCTCCGTTTTGGTAATTTACCTTCCCTTCATATTCCATAAATTGGTTCTATCACAGTTAGCGGCATATATCTGAACATATTGCCGGATTTAAGCGAATAGATTTCGCAACTAAGGTACAAGACGATAGATTGATCAAATAAAAAGATGTTTTCCATTCTTTCCTAACAAATATTGAAATAATTTATTGTCTAGGGAATTTCGTAATTTCTTTTTTCCAAGACGAGAAAACAATAGTCGTTCAGATTTATACTTTTTCCGATAATAAGTTCGCTAATGGTTTTATCATGTTTTCATAAAAAGAAATCCATTTCCAAATTAACGGTTGGTAGCAGCTGCCACTCATACGGTGAATCGCACGAACCACTTTAATAAAATAAAGTAACTGGAGATATCCTTAAGTGGAACGCCAATACATAGCGCGAGTGAAATATCTGTATCATTTGACCGACACTTATTCGTCTTGATTTCCTTCCGTCGTAGAAACGATTCTCGTTCCATGGTGGTAACATCCGTCACAAACAAGCCGTAAACTACGTACGTGGTTGCCTAGCCGACTGGGCAATTGGTACAGTGAAAACTAAGTTAGACTCGAAGGTCCTCGAAATGGAGTTACCTTTACAAACCCAGTCGTGGTCAGTGTCAGTACTCGCAATCCGCTTGTTGTGACGTATTAGCGAAACATAAGCATTCTACAAATTTTGAGACGGCTAATGTTTCGTCGTTAATTGCTCTAGAAATATCCTCGTTAAAACTGTCGCGGCTTCATTTATTACTCTTCACATTTGTAGCATTGCTTTACTATTTATTCGAAATATTCTTTTGCGTTCTTTCATACACTTTTCATAATACACTCGTACTTTTTACTTTTATTTTAGAGTTTGACACGGCATATTATTTCCATTCGAAGCTGTACGAGTACAAGAATTTGTAAAATACCTTCAATTGGAAAATCCGAAAAATCTCGTCTCTTATCTCCACGGATACGTGTTTTAATCTCGAACTCTTTAAATGGAAAACGATCTTGAGAACGTCGGACGCGTAATAACGGCAGAAGACTAAAGATGGAATTAATTCGATGTAAATACCCGGGATAGATCATCGGGAATAGCTTCCGAGCGAGCGGATGCGCAAAGTCGGTGTTCCGACACTCGAGCGATCACGATCCCCTAATGAACAGGTCCGTAAAATCGACGAGGGTGAAATGATCCCTAAACGATGAACGGCATTCGCGAGGCATTCTCGGCACGAGGGTGGCCGAAGCATCGGTATTCATCCTTCGGCACGTATTCGTCGGAGTAGATTGACCTCCTGAGAAAAATCACGGCTCGTGTCCGTGACTATATTCCGACGATCTCCACTCGACTTTCTACTCGAAACGGTCGAGCTCTTGCTCGTCGAAGACCGCACGCGGTCTGCCGTGACTCTTTTAGCGATTCAATTTTCTTAGGATAGCGGACACGTCGCATAGCTCGGAATTGACTGAATAAGATATACTCGTCCTGAATCGAGAAGCTAGAAGCTAGAAGCGCGGAATGAAAGGGCTTGAATAGGCCCTTGCCCGAGGTATCATCGTACTTATTCGCCATGGAATCGGTCACGAGGCACGAAGCCAGCCTAGAATTTACCGCTTACTCGACCGTTTTAAATCCTTCTGGCGGACGAGCACCGACCATTTGCCCTTTACTTCGTCAGCCGTTTTTCACCCTCCGTTCGCCGATTCTTCTTCAGTTCCGACGTCGCGCCACTCGAA
>NT_176740.1:2283257-2298471 GCF_000188095.3 Bombus impatiens | reverse complement strand
ACGTCGCGCCACTCGAACGCCCGACGACGAATTGCCGAGCCCGCTTCGCTTCCGCCTTGTTCTCGCTCGATTAATATTCCTGCGAAGCGCGAGACTCCAGGAAACGACGTCGCGCTTCTTTTTGCCATCCCCCGCCGATCCTGCAAGTCGGATGAAATCCCGACCTCATTACTAATCGGTCCTGTGAAAGTCGGTAATGGATTCAGGGGTCGCGGCGGGACGCGCTCCTGCTATGAATATTAAGTCTCAGATTTTCGGAAGACATTCCCGACCGCACCTCCACGATGATCCGCAGAGTTGAATAATTTTGTGGTTCGCACGTTTTCATTCAGAAATTTGCTCCATCGTGCTGCGGGATTTGAACCTTCGATTAAGATTAATTTCGCAAGCATCTGCTGTTCTTGCTACGTACGATCAATGGCATACTTCTAAATCTTCTTCTAAATCTACACGCTTCTAAATCTTGATCGATAGTAAGTCGTTTCAAGTTCGATCGTTCGACTCCTCGTGCCCGTTTTATTTCATTTCACGATCGGACAGAAATTACTTCAAGTACGTATTAATTATCGTATTATACGTCGATACTAAGGAGTTTCGCTCGGCTGCGAATACTAATACCTACGTAAAACGTATGTAAGCGTTGATTGATTATGGCATTTATGGATAGGCTAATGGATAGTTTAAAACTCAGCACTTGTAAAGCTATTTTGAATGCTTCATCAATAACGTCGTTATATCATAACGTAGCGACGTGTTTAATTTATCGGTTATATCTATATAATTTACACGTGTGTATATTTATCGTAAACAGTTGTTACATACTAAACGCGTGGAAAACGCGTGACGTTGAGTAAAAGTCTCTGATAACGTGACTAACTTTCACGTAGTATTTTTTCCAACCTATGGAATCGTTTATGCTTTGACGTAAACGTGATGAAAATCGGAGAGCCCTGCGAAGATACGCGATTATGCGATGTATATGTAAAGTTTCGAGTTTATCTAGAATGGCGAGGTAACAAATCATTTAAGTACATTACAACGCAATTAACGATTATCCGAATAATAACATTTTGATAAACGGCGACATGGCGAGCCCTTGATACGCGCACCGATGTAAAATCCATTAAACCAGTGAAAATTTGCGCTCAACTATGGCGATTGATAGAAGGCTTGAAATAATTATAAATCGATATTAAAATTTCACGATATTAGTGTTTGGAAATTAAGCAGCTTTTATCGAAGAGCAGGTTCGTTTGTCTACATTAAAGATCAATTACCTTCGTCTGTTAAACGATAAACGAATCGTGTTTACTATTGAAAATTCATCTAATAAAAAATTACGCTATATAGAAGAGACGCCTCGGCAGATATTTGTTCATATTTTGCGATATAATTTGCCCGGTTATTAAACTTAAAATACGTTCCTTCGAACAACCGAGAATTTACTTGAAAATGATATTCATATTGATAGGAAACAGAAATTTCGAAGCAGATGTATTTTCTGCCTCGAATGTACGTATAGCCTCGTAAATTACAACTTTACGCTCTTATGATTTCCCTAGATACGTTTATAGAGTTGTCGATACGCAGTCCGTGAATTATCGATACGTATTCACGGACCGCTTTAAACTGTATAATGTCTCCAATTAAAAACCAATCCGTTATGTTTCGCTGCGCAATCGATTTTATTTTTAAATCCTATATTTCGAAATTGCTCGCGTCGTCATCGAAATTTAAGAAATGTTATATTTCACGATAGAATGAGAATTCGCTCGGGATCATTTGCCGAAATTGCTCAAAAATAAAAGCCGCTACGAACAGATAAAAATCGAGAGTGTTTTAGCGAAGTTATATAGGTAGGTGAATGCAATATCTCAAGCGTAACACATGGCGTATTATAAAGTCATAAAGGTTATTCAATTTCCCTTCAAGACACAAATGCAGTTCAAATAACTTTGATGTAGAAATTATTTCATGTACATAAATTCTCTGTACGATGTCGACTTCGAAATATTGCAAGAGAACGAGTGTAGCTTTAAATGGAGATACTTTCCACCAGTAAACTACTTTATCGTATCACTTCGATATAACCGCATGAAATTAAATTAATTTCCTGTCCCTACGAAAAGTATTTCTACGTTGTTGTATTCGCTATTGCATTTATATACTATTTAATTAAGTCTGTGCATATTAAATTTCGTATCATTTATGGATATACAAATGTTATGCTACTCGAGTAAAATATGGAATCTGATAAGAAGACGCTTCATTGGAAAATAAAAGTACGTACTGTTAAGGTATAGAGAGGATCTGGAAAAACAAATAGTTTCAAATTTATTTACAAATTATTCAGCTCTCCGAAGGACTCGATAATCTACTCGCTTTGTTTGTTTGTTTTTTTCTGATTTCTTCTAATCACTCCTAATGGCTTTTTAATAACTTCTAACCGCTTTTAATCGCTTTTGTCTCAACTAAAACCTGGACGTCCTTCAATGCTCACATACACTTTCACACGTTCAGTATAAATTCTTTTTTTTTTATTTATTTATTTGGATTTTACAATTTGTCCAGTAGGACATTTGGTAAAATATTATAGCGGTATACTAATATAACATGTGGGTGGCTACTCCCAGCGGGGTACCATCATCGTGTTTGTTAGGTTATGTCCTTTGTGAGATCTGTTGGGTGTTTTCTTTTTAATCTTCTTTTTATGCTTGATGTGTCGACCGTTTCCGCTGCCAGCCGGTTTGGGTGCGTTGCTAGTTCATGTACCATTTATTTACAAGTACCCTTTATAGCCACTGTATCGAGAGCCATTCTCCGATTACTAAGAACTATTGGCACGAAAAATTGCAAACATTTCCTTATCCTCGTCTTCTAATAATATACGTTATTTAAAAATACATTTCTTTCCTACATTTCGTGTAAACCGTAGATAGAATGCTGAGATAAATCACGGCAGACTAAAACCGCGAATAGAGGCGACGAAGCAAGCTGTCCCTGGCGATTAAATATCCATTAGTCGGATCCAATCGGTAAGAGAACATTGGATCGGACATTGAAGGACGCGTTTCGCGAGGAATCGTACGTGCGATGTCACGGTTGTTAAGAGAATACTTTTGCCGGTGAAAGCCGTGGATGGTAAGATAGGTGGTGCAATAAATGTCACTACGGACAGAGCTTAAGGCTGACCATCACGGGCCGTTTGCCAAACGAACTTCTATCTTTAGTTTTGTCGATCGTTTTGCTCGTTTAGCAGGATCCAGGCCAGCTTTCTTGGCATTCGAAGCACCATATCCACCCTCTTTCGTCCAAGTATCGTTAGCATCGTCGCATCGAGGACACGTTCGTCTCACACCCTTAGGCTTAGTTTCGAAAGCTCTGGCTGTCGTCTGGAAAACACAAACCTCGCAGGAACGACCGCCGGCATCGTCAGGATACGGGCATCCGTTTCTCCAGTTTCTGGTCGAGCTAACCTCCCGATTCTATTTCGCTGTATCTTCAGTTGAACGTAAAGTTCGTGGCATCCGGTTCGTAAAGGAACTCAGTAAACTGTCGAGTTGCAAATTCGTATCGTCATGCCAAACGTGCTGGTCCGAAATCCGAACGAAACTATCCTACGGCTCGCCCGACACGTTCCAAAACGTTCGCCTCGCACGTGTATTTAACGAATTACTTGCTAGTTTGTTTTAATTTCGTTAACGTCTCTACCTGTACGTTTGCTTTCACTTCTCGAGGCGCGTTTCGGTTCGTTGCTGTTCAACTGTGAATATCGAGCTGTGATTCCTGCTATTTTCCAAACATTGTTATTTGCTAGGTTAGACGCACGCTCGGGAATTATCGGATTAACGCGCTTCATTCGTTCGCTCTATTTAGAACTTTTCTATTGTGATAAATTTGAAACGCAACGGAGAGGCAAAGCAACAGGGGAAACGAAGTCTGCAGATTATAATGGAACTTTCCTCCAGCCGTATTCCAGTTATTGCAAAACTCTAATAAATTGTACTATTCCATTTTACTTTTCTAAAAACTTTATTTAGTGTTTTACGTTGTGAGGCACCTACGAGCTGGATTAACAGATTTGTAATTAAAAACAAACGAAGAACGAAACGAGCGGAAAGCATTGAATTTAAGTTAACGTCACAGCACTTATGGTCGCCAGTATACGATTTAATATTTTTACGTTTCACTCGTTGGAAGATATGACTGTAAGGACTGCAACATTTTTATATGTTACAAACACTTCAAGGGCATCGTGCAACGAGAATTTTTCTCCGAAGAACGATCAGTATGCAGCGAGGCTTTCAACCATACGTCTTACTTTGAATTTGTACCAAACTCTAAGGAGTTTCAAAGTTAAACGATCGAACTTTACTGCTATGTTCTACGAGTAAAAATAGGAAAAAATGTGTAGACGTAGATCCGGAAACGTCCTACTAAAAACTTGTAACGAGGATATTAAGCGCGAAAATACTGTTGGAAGGATGAGCGAGTATCGTAGAATAATTTGTCTGCTGTTTATGCTAAAAGCGAATCGATAAAGATGCTCGCTGAGGTGAGAATCAGGAGTAAAATACTCGCGGGAAATGTCAGATATCGAGCATGCTTGTTTTAGAGTGTCTCCGTAGCAGAGCATCTCAATAAGTATTTCTGACATATCACGTCTCAGGAGAGGATCCGACAATTCAAGTATATACTTGAGAACATTGCTTTCAAAACAGAAACTTCGATTTATCGACTATAAACTCCTCTGTGTTATCGTTCCATCTTCAAGAATGCTCACTTCTCTTATAATACAAACTTGTTAGGATATAACCAGCGATTTATCTTGGAAATTTCAATTCCGCGAGACTACAGGTTACACGTTGCTAAAGTCGCGAAGCCGTTTATATTGATAATTTAAAAAAATATTTAATTTGAAATCTATCTCTTTGCGAACTAATAAAGTATAGTCGCGTGAAAATTTCATTGAGCTATCTATGTTACGTAAGTGTTCGCCATTCTCAGCCTCTCAAATTTCAGCTCCTAAGAACATTCTCCATGACAGTATCTGTCACTAACTTCCGCATTTCGGCTCGATGGCCCTTAAGTTTATTTACGTATTTACACGTTGTCCTTGAGGCAACCCAAATGGAAAAAATCAGGAGCTGTCAATCGATCGAAAGGTTTGATAGAAACTCAATTTCTGGAAATAGAACTTTATAATCTCAATTCGTTGAATAACGCCGTAACCTCGCATAATCGATCTTGCAGGTACAACTTCAGAAGTTCTCGAACGAAAGAAAAGAAATTCGATTAAAAAATATTATGAATATTTCTACCGATCTTTTTACGACTTCTGCACCACCCTGTTTATTTCAGCCTCTGAAACACGCGTTTCATGCCATGTATTTCCTTTTATTTGGTTTTCATTTCCAATTAAAATATTTCTTGAATCGAACTAATCGGGTTTTAGTACATGCAACTTATTGCCTCTCCAAGTTATGGAACCATCTCGTAATGTTTCGCCGTTTACGTTCTATTTAACTAGTAATATAAAATTCGATTGAAAATTAATGATCAGTGTTCTTTCTTCTCTTTTTTTCGTTAACGTCGAATAAAATTAAAAATGTATGGATCTACGAGTAAGCTTTGAACATACAGGTAAGTAATATTTATACGAATTTCGAAGTTGAAGGGTCGAATGTTTTTCGTACGACACAAGGTCCATACATTGGCTTTTCCATTACTATTTTTTACACAGCCAGCTAACGTCCGTTCCAGTTTTCGAGCAATTTTGGACTGTTTTGTCATTCGCGCATGTTGCTTGCTTCCCGTTACTCGTTTGTCATTTTACTTGTGCCAGAAATGTTTGACGTCAATGGCGATCTGAAATCCGAAAATTTTTGTTATTTCCAACGCGATACCATAGCCGTCGTCGAACGCTGGGAAAAACAATACTCGCGCCGTTTCAACGATTTTGACTTCCCTGAATTCGATATCAAAATAATCAAGCGTCTCTATCGTATTTCGTTTCTACTCGAAGCTTCGTACGCTACTTTCACCGAATCGCATCGGTGAAATGTTCATCAGAGAGCAGCATAGCGCTTCTCAAGAAGGAGTTCGACTAAACTTCGAGCTGCGCGATCGAATTTGTGAGAGGCTACCGCCGCTGGAAAAATTCGTAGAATCGTCGAATCGAATGACAATGGGCGAACGTGAACCGGTAGGAAAGTCGAACTGCGGCAAAGGTCTGGGGACCCGGAATTACAGTTTCGAAGGAGAGTAAAGCGAGTCGAATCCTCTTCTTCGCCACTCCCCCCATCTCCTTTACGTTCGTTTTGCAGGCTTGTCCCCAACGAGCGACGGCTTGTTTGTCGCAAGATGTCGACCGGATTTGTAAACCACCCTGTTCGAATCGACCGAATTATTCCTGGAACCGCGAGATAATTAAGGAAGTTTCACCGAGGACAATCCGTCTTGGCTGACTGCTTCTGTGGACTCGTCCCGTTGGAAAAGGGGTTGAGAAGACAGACTGGTTCGTAGCGATCTACGATCAACACTCTCTCTTTCGTCCCCCGCCCTCTGTTTCTCTTCCTCGCTCGCTCTCTCTCTCTCTCTCTCTCTCTCTCTTTCCTTCTTCCTCTGTCTTATCTTTCCCTTTCGCTCCTACCGTCTGGATGAACACCCCGTTCGATACGTCTTCTCGTTTGGCTAGCTTCGATCTACCAAGGGACAGGCGAGACGTGCTCGCGTCAAGAACTTCTTGAGATCTGCCTCGAACAATACTATACCTTAGTCCTTACTCGTGCACCTTGCAATTTCGCCTTGCAACTTTCTTGTATAGAAGAGGAAGGAGACCGACCGAGTCTGTGAAACGCAGAGTTCTGGTATTATGGTTTCACGGTAAAACATAGTGTGTCAAGCGTTTGATGAATTGTGATGGAAAATTGTGAGAAGTTCCCTTGGAAATTTAACTCTGTTTACAGGGAAATGAATGCGAATAAGTTGGACGTAGTTGGTGCGCTGTGTTCAGTTTGGATATGGCGAAACGGATATAGGAATAATTTTCAGTTTATTTTGTAATAATTGAAATAAATGATGATCCGCCAGCGATAAGTAGACCGTGGATTTTTACGAAAATATATATTTCTCAGAATGTAGTTTAAAAAGTAGAATATCGGTGGAAAATTGTTCTACCAAGTGATACAGAAAGCATTACGCTTTGAATATTTTATACATTTTTTTTATATTATGTGCATTTTGTGTAATTTTACGCTTTAAAATTTCCTATATGTAGATGCATAAAAATTCACAGTCTAGCGATAAGACTACGTAATATGCAATTTCCAATTATTCTTTGTGTTACTTTATTTTAGGTTACGTTATTTCCAGCACGATTGCCTTCGAATTTCTCCCGTTTCGCTCATCAAAGTTTCTCCGTTTTAAATGAACCCGTACAAAATTTACATTAAATACTAGGTTTCCCAGCGGAGGAAAAAAGAGAGCTAAATGCGACTCCGTCCGCTATTCTTGGCAAAAATGCAAACCAAGAAGCGCCGTTTCTGTGCGTGGGTGTATAAAAAAACAGGAGGTTATGGAGGTCGTGGTGGCATCAAAGTATGACCGAAGTACCTCCATCCTCGGTCTCGTTTATGGTCGAGCGTCTCGGAACCACAGAGTGCATCGTATAAGTGGTGACGGAAAAGGGAAATTTCATTTTGTATGGCGTCGTTTTCTTTTCCCATCCCGCTGTCCCTTTTTCACCGAAATTATCCGCGAACCGCTCTACACGCAGCGCTCTTTGCTCGTTAAAGCGGAATATCGAGCTGCATGCAACCTCTGCCTCTCGTTGGTTTTACACACGCGCACATGTTCACCTATCTACACACACTTGAAAAATCTTTGTACTGTTTGGCGACAAGATTTTAATATTATAGATGAGTAAAAAGCATAACGGCTTACGAAGTATCCGTATAATGTTATTAAATCTACGAATAAAAATAAGAAGAAGAGACGTTGTACGCGTAGAAATAAGTTCAATGGAAGCAAAAGGGATGCATGGTGAAATATTAATTAATACTTTGAGTAACTATGACATGGATATTATGGAGAAAACTATCTCTATCAGGCCTGTAAGTACGAAACCGGAATTTGCCTATAGATGGCCCTAGCTGATAACGTAGTTATCACTAAACTGCGTCATTGATGGCTTACTCACCAGACTTGGCTCCGTCCGATTACTATTTATTTGCATCGATAGGACACGCACTGTTTGACCAACACTTCACTTCTTACGAAAATGTACGAAAATGGCTCGATGACTGGTTTGCCTCAAAAGAGCGGCAGTTTTTTTGGCGTTGCATCCACCAATTGCCAGACAGGTGGGAAAAATGTATAGCTAGCGATGGGCAATACTTCGAATAAAATATTTTTAATCATTTTCATACAATAAACGTGTATTTTCTATAGAAAGATACCGGTTTCATATTTACACGCCTGGTATTTGTACGATCAAAAATCGAGATTTAGAAATCATTTTACGAATGCAGAATGACTGCACTTTTTAGAGTTGTACAACCCCTGCGCGTTCAATAGTAATAAATGTATTGCAAATAACAAATTAAGGGCACGCAATTTCGCGAACACGTGGGTTGCTCTCTTAGTGTACTCAAGTAAACTCTTCGAAAAATACTTCGGGTAATATTAACACGATAATTTCCACGGTGATCATCAATGATCTACGTTCTATTAAATTATCTCAAAAATGATTAAAATACGACAAATTAAATCGACCAAAATATTTTCAACGCTATGAGTGAGCTAGAGAACAGTTCCAGAGAGAATGCAATATTGTATTTTTCAAGAAATAAATGTTAAGGTGTAATATATTTCAATTTATTACAACTTCTATGGTGAAATACGTACAAAATATGTATAAAATTGCGTGACAGTCAAGGTAACTTGCCGCGCGGAGGTCAATATCAGCGTCAAAGACTACGCATCGAAACAGAAAATGATGCTTCCGATAGAAATTTGCGTGAAAAACATGACGTTAACCTTAATTGATCACTTCGGAGCGTTAAAACTAGCGTTTCAAACGAATAGACAGAGATATTGCATTTTACGCTTTATCACCCGTGCCTTTATCCCGTCAAGCTTCTTCCGCGTTTCATATTCCTTTCCTTGCCCACACCCATCATCCATTTTCCACGTTTATTTCTTTTTTCAAATATCGTAAAGGTTCATGCTTCACGACTCCTGTTGCCCGTTTCACACCCTCTCACCTTACGTTCTCCTATTTTCCCCTGTTTTTTTTCTCCACTGCTTCAACGTTAGACGATTTCATAGAGACGCGTCGCACACGCTAACGTTCACCAGTTGTTCGACGCATCGTATTTCTGTCGCTGACAATAATTTCCATAATGTCGCGACCGTTCTTCTCCAGGAAACGTTGCCACTTTGAATCCATGAATTTCTGTGACAATTTTTCCGCCGAATTTACCGCGTAGTTAAGATAATTTCAACTACAAGCACAGTGAACGAAGCGGAATGTGTCTTTACACATTCACGTTAGCAATTACATATTTCACTGCCAAAATGTTTCAGATTGAAATTCCTCGCTCGATTTATGGTATTTACAAACGTAAACTGTGGATGAGAAAATTTGTATAATTCGACGATACGTAAAGCGGGCGTTTTTCAATGAAAACCAAATACGTTCTCGAAAGAAATACCGTGCAAGAGAGAATCTTGGCAATGAAATCAAATATTGGATTGCTTTTATGGTATTGAAACAAGACGATAAAAAAGGAAGCTACCACTCTCTGTCGTACCATTTACGAATACCAAACTCTTTGGTTAACGATATTTTTCAATATTTTTTTATTAAATCCATATTAGCGATAAAACAGAAACGCAATCTTTCGCATCTTTCTAAACAGGCTCCTCTTATAATAGTATTAACCCTGCTGCGATCCTCGACTTCCTTATACCTTAATCTTACCATTGTGTTAATAGAATAAAAGGCTTACAACTACTTAAGAAAATAATCGTAAGCAAAATATAATAATCGTCACGCATACGAATAATGATTCTTTCTTGTTTTCCTCAAACTTGAGACATTTTCTGGTACATGATAGAAAATTACGATTTGACTGAAAAAACGCAATAGGCTTAAAAAGAAACTCGTGGAAGATTTATCTGGATGCATAAAGTTACGGTTCCCTATGTTATCGTACAAACACGACGTCTATTCTCGTACGCATGTTCCGAAACAACGTAACCCTGTCGCGAGGGTGAATATATTTACCAGCGAGCCTCTTTTAATCCAAATTTATAGTCACGTCACTATCACGTTACTTCTCGTGTCACTAGCTCGATTTCAACCGATCATACCCATTACTATTACTGTCACGGTATTTCATTGCGAACCGTCTTATCCTCTGTTGCTGCGGTAACGCGAATCAGTCTTAAAGCTTCCTGTTTTCCTATCCGACCACGGAGCCTCTTCCTTTGTAACGGCAACGCGAGCGAATTATTGCCCGCGTTTTTATTGCACGAGCTATTGCGTGTATGAAGACCGAGTCGGAAGACAACAAATTTTCTTTCGTATCTTTCCAGACGGGCTAGCAGGAAATGGGAAGCGAAGCTTTTGAAAAATAACTCGAGGCATTGCGGTGCTCCGGGAATCCCGTGACTCAACCATTCTATTGTCCGAAGAAGCCAGTAACAGCCGAAGGAGACGCAGGTATTTTTCAAGATTTTCCCAGTTCTGTTTTTCCCCTGTCTAGCCGCCGTTGTTCTTCTGCCAACGTTTTTCGTCGTCATCGTTCTACAGGTGCGGCCTTAAAAGTAAAGTCTTTCCGGTAACGTTAACCTCTTTCGTGCGGCGCTCGTTTGCCGCTTAGCACCGTTTGATACTCGATGGAACGAACCGTGATACTTTCTTCAACCGATCGAAATTCAATAATTATTTTTAAGTTGAGAAGTTTCGCAAGAGTTGATAGAACGAAACGTCCAGAACGACTAACCAGGAGGATATAAACAGTCGACTAAAGTGAACCGTAGTCTGCATAGCCGCGTTTACATTAGGCAACTACAGTTGAAACAACCAATCAAAGATAGACGAACCAGCTATCCCTGATCGAACGATCGGAAGCTGCGTCAACTTGGTTGACGCTGTGTTTACACGGACGAATTTAAACTGTCTAACGTCGATCGACTCAGTTGCTCGATCAAAAGTTGCAGGACATAAACGAGGTTCCCGTAGGACGCGTTTGATGATCGCCGAATTTAGTCGACCGTCGATTATAATCGACGCTCGTACCAATCAGATTAAAACAGATCGGTACCGTTCGAAATGCCGCCTGTTTCGAGCGAGTAGATCGAGGAACGCAATAAACCAGCCTCTCAGCGATCGGTATTTAGAAGAAAGTATCGGTGAGATCGATCAGCGAAATTTTATTAGACCGTTCTCGGTAGATTGATCACAGGTCATATGACCATTTATTGTCCGTCGAAACAAAGTGATTCGGTCAGGACGAAAGTAGAGCGAAGCGTGAATGACATGCTCTGCAGAGTGGAATAAATTCGAACCTTTTGATCGCTGGCGCTTCTTTTATTCGTTCGATCGTTAAGGTGGTCGATTCGAAACGGATCGCTGGACACCCGCCCGATTTTCGTTTCTCCTTTTTTTTTCCGTGTTCATATCGCGACCGCTTCTGAAATTTAATCGCAGAGACCATTCTCTCAGTAATAGCATCCTTCGTTTTTTTCATCGTGAACGAGCCGATTCTTGAACAATTTTGTTCCTCGTACCGTTGAATATATAACCAACCATCCTGCGTAAAGAAAAGTCACGAATTCTATTTAACGAATATTAATCTGCATCGAAAACTTTGTTACTAGATGTACGCTGAATATCTTTTATCTGGACACCCGTTATCGAAGCGTTTTATACCCGTACGTTTCTACATTTATAGGAAAAAGAGATGCAAGAATAAATGGAATATCCAAATTGGAGAATCGCGTAGAGTTGGAAACGATGGAACAGTATACAGGGAAAGAACAGTGCAGTCAAGGAAAATACATACCGCTCTCTATGAGATGATATTATTTCTTAAGATCTTACTTCAAATAACGCATTCCTTTGCCTAATCACCTTTTTACATCTCTATTGTACTTGCTAATCAAATTTGACCAAATATTTTAAAGAAATCCTACGTGGATTTCCATGAAATTTTCTTTAAAAATCGAACTAAACGGGAAATATCTGGAAACGCCAATGGTTGGTAAGATAGTTACTATCGGAAATACGGCGTTCGATTGAGTAGCCGGATGCAGAGATGGTAACACGTGCAGAACGTATCAACGCATATCTTGGACAGTTCTATTTGTATTCATAGCCGATATGTTTCTTTTCCTTCTATTCGCGTTCAATACACTCCGGTCAGGAAAATAGGACCGCGTGAAACTCAACCGACATTTCGAGGCATTGTAGCTGAACGGGCACGACGCAAACTGAATACCACTCTAATGCCTACTCGAAACCTTGATACTGGTATTTACATGGATCCTACGAAAGCTTGGAGTCGATTCGATAGACATTCATGGCCGTGGCAATCGAACGTGTAACTATTCACGGGGGCTACCAACGGTCCGGTATTATCTTGACTGTTCGCCCCTCTCCGCTCGTGCCAACGATCCGAATATTCGATAGCGAAGAGATAGACCTCTTATGTTACTTTCTTTTTTGCCTATTCCATAGCTTTTCCATTGCGAAATTTTAACTTCGAATTATACGTTTCCATTTACCGTTCGAATCGATCCAACTTTTTAACGAGGAGTTTCAACTTCTTCAAAAGTTGATAGCGATAGATACTATTAAATATTATTAGTGAAATTAATAAGGAGATTAATTTTAAGGATAGGACCATTTGTTTAGCGAGTTTAGTCAGCGCGTAAATCACCAGTACTAATCGGCGGATTGCGATTTTTTATGCAAATTAATGTTTAATATTTATGAATATAAGAAAAGAAATACAACTTTATCTGTTTGTCCGTTTGAAAATTGTAACCAATACATGGGCGTAATTTTATGCGCGTAAATGCGTAAAAAGCAACGATCCATTCATTAGCTATGCTAAACTTGATCTTTTCATTGGCGAAAGCTACAGTGTTCTATTATATATTAGACGTTATCATAATTATTCGCGGCTGAGACTCCATAAACTGCTTTGGTTCGCAGGTTTTGGTTAACATTCCCTAGAGTGCGGGCGCTGTCAGAACTCGGCTAATTTAGCGAAATTAGACGTTGCCCGTTTTCAAACGGCACAGTACGAATGAGAATGGAAACGGAAACGTATGCATCGACTGAACCAACGGCTTCGTCGAACTTTTATCATAATTTTCTATTCGTGGTTCGTCAACGACCGCTCGGCTAGGTATCGTGACTCGAAGAACGGCTGGTGAAAAAAAAAAAAGAATAGTATTTTATGTGGTGCACGCGCGCCCGGAAACTGGATTCTCGCTGCAGGCTCTTTTTTATTCGTGCATCCGTGCTAACTTTTTACGAGGCTCACGAAGAATGGCTTCCGCCGCGATAAAATTCACGCGTCTAACTGTCCGTCTTTGTTTCCCGTCGTAGTCGTACGCCTGTTTTCTATGTACAGTTTCACACGCACACGCCGCGCGTTATGACATTCGAATCTTTCTTCTCGTTTTGTAAGAATCGTTCGCTAATCTAATATTAGGTCGTCGGAAAAGTTTCTTTCGTTTCGTAAGGCGATAATAGATGAGCAACAATTTCTGTTTTATATTATTTTCTCGAATTAGGTATGATCCATTTCGTTCTAATTCTATTATTATGTTCGTGCATAATTCAATAAACTAGTATAAAACAAGAAACATTGTGCGTCTATTATTTCTTTATAAAACGAAAGAAACATTTCGGACAACCTCGCTTTTGAGAATAAGCCCGCGTTCTTTTGATAAATTCCGATTACTATCGCAAGAGTTGTTCTTTATCGATTCTTTATCAATTTCATATTTTTATTAACATAACTAAAAAAATACAAACTTATACAGGGTGGTTGGTAACTGGTGGTAAGGGGGTGATTTTACGCGAAAAAAGAAGTCGAAAATATAGAATAAAATTTTTTCGTTCGAGGCTTTGTTTTCGAGAAAATCGACTTTGAATTTTTGCTCGGTACGCGTGCACTTTATCGCGTCTCGTTATAACGGATCTCATTGTAGATCGTTGTCTCGATGGAAAAATTAAAAAAATAAAAAATAAAAAAAATTTTATTCTATATTTTCGACTTCCTTTTTCACGTAGAATCACCCCCTTCCCGCTTGTACCGCCAGTTACCAACCACCCTGTATAAAGATTTATTTCGTATACCTCATTCTGAATATAATTTATATTTTTGCATATTACGTGCATTTTCTAGATTTTTGCACTTTAAAGCTTCCCATAGATACATAAAAATCCGCGATTTACTGACAAGAAACAGGAACCACGTATGATTCGTCGATTGAAAAAATCTATGAAACACAATTTAGTCAAAAATATTCTTAATTGTATGCGAGGATTTTCTTCTAGTCTTTCCAGTCTCGTACATCGCACAATGCCATAATTTACTAATATTTATATTAGTACAATCCTAACAGTTCTCTGCACATCGCTAGGAGTATGCCTCAATTTTCTATGCAGATTCGCAATAGAGTTTCTCCGAAAGTAAACGAGATACTTTAAACTGCGAACAAGCAACGTTTTGTATACAACAGCAAAAATATTCGTATGTGTGTAAAATACGCTGTGAGGGGCAATATATTTCAAGAACACGCGAAGTACTACGATACGAGAAGTGCATAAAGTATAGTTCTGAATTCACACCTGGGTATCTTGGTTTTGTTCAAAATATACACGTACTTTTCGCGCACATAAGAGAAAAACAAAGTGACGCATATATATGACGAATGGTAGAACACAAAAGCAAAATAGCAGCCGGAAAAATTTTAACAGTTTTAGTTTAGTTTTCGCATGAACTCTCTATTACTTTTCCCATTTCTTGCTTTTTCTAACGCGATGAACGTGCATTTGCTTCGATTTGGAGAGATTTCGAGTCGATGTTGTTTCTAAATGTGATCCTTCGATCGTATTTCGTATTTTCGTATCTGTGGTTTCGCGTGAGTTTTCTTACAAAAAAAAAAAAAAAAAAAAAGAAGAAAA